>NC_053165.1:14607969-14812969 GCF_016835505.1 Polypterus senegalus | reverse complement strand
AGCGAGAGCTGCCTTCTTAGCATGTGGGAAGTGACTATGTGGATATTTTATCCTATTTTGAGGTTGGATATGATTGTATTTTGGAAATTCCATGCCTTACCGGTGGTCTAAGCCCTCTAAGAGCCACTCCCAGAATGTTAAAAATGAGAAATTTCTGACTATTTCAAGGTCAGTGATTACAAATATGTTGTTATTTTTTATTTTTAATCTCTTACTAGGAATCAAACCATCTATGGGCCTCTATCAGAGGGTGAATTATGACAGACGTCTATCATAGAATATTTCAACTTTAAGCATTTAAATTGAAGCTCACATTTTAATCATTCAAATACTTGGCATAACTATTTGTTTTTATTATCTACTTCTGTTACTTTTTCCGTTCATCCATTTCCTGAACCCCCTCTTTCCATGACCCTTTCAGAGGACTCCATGGCCTATTGTGTCTGTCAGCATTGGGTGTAAAGCATCGCACCCTCACAAAAATGGCCGTTGTCACCTACTCACCTACTGAGCCAGTGTAAAAGTCTAAGTAAGTAACTGACTAAGTGTGCCCTCTGATGGACTGATGCGTCACCCAGCGAGTACTCACTGGAATTTCCCCAGCAGTTAAATTGATTAAATGGGTTCAGAACAAGGGCTGGACGGCTGGATGGATGATATCCTACACTGAATGAAAAAATGACGACTTACGGGATTGTTTTCCTCCTCACATTAAAATAAATTATGAGAACTTGGAACATTAGGATCATGTATAGTAGATGAAAAATACGTCTATTTCAAATTAGGCAGCGTGTCGTATAGTGGTTAAGACTCTACTAGTGACCCTGTGTGACCACAAGCAAGTCACTTCACCTGCCAGCACAGGACACAGGACGACTTGTATCTCAGATATTGGAAGTCGCCTTGGATTAAGGTGTCAGCCAAATGATTTTAATAAGGGATGTAGAGAGAATGCTTAGGGAAGAGACCACCACAAGGAAGGAGCAGTTTGGTTTTATGCCAGGGAGAGGAATAACTGATGGAGTCTTTGCATTGAGGTGGCTCATAGAGAAACAAGAAAAGCAGAAAGGTTTGCATTTGGAGTTTACTGATTTGGTGACGGCTTCTGATAGAGTGTCACGTCAAGAGGTCTGGAGGTGCCTGAGAGAGAAAGGAGGACCAGAGAAGTGTGTGAGGACTGTCCAGGATATGTATGAGGGGGTAAAAAGTAGTGTTGGCGTAACGGATGAGATCCCAATTAGAGAAGGTCTGCACCAGGGATCTTCTTCAAGTCCTTACCTGTTTGATCTGGTTATAGAAGTGTTGAATCATGGGATATAAGACCAACAATCCCGCCTGGTGTAGGTCTTCTGCTGATGACATTGTGTTGTGTAGCACCAGAAAAGGAGAAGTTGGAAGAATGGAGAAGGGCTTTGGAAGATAGAGGGTTAAAGATAAATAGGAAGAAGAAGACAGAATATCTGAATGTGAGGTTTAATGATGATCAGGATTCAGAAGTTAGCCTGCAGGGAGAGCTATTGAAAAGAGGATATGCATTTAAGTATCTAGGGCTAGTGGTGGCCCAAGATGAACAATTAGATGCAGAGATAACCCACAGAGTGCAGTGTTGATGGTGTAAGGCGAAGGTTAAAGGTCAGGTTTTTAAGATGGTGATAAGTCCAGCAATGATGTCTTGAATTGAGACACAGGCAGTGAGTGTAGGAGAAGAAGCTGGATGAGGCAGAAATGAGAATGTTGGGATGGATGTGTGGAGTTACAGAAAAGGACAGACTAAGAAATGAGCCAATCAGAGATTCAAGTGGTATGGACATGTGATGAGGAGAGACAAAACATCTGTGGGCAAAAGAGTGACGGGAATGGAAGTACAAGGGAAAAGAAAGTGAGGAAGGCCAAAGTAGAGGTGGGTGGATAAAGTTAAAGAAAATCTGAAGGAAAATAGTCTGACTGAGGAGGAGGAGGTGCAGGATAGACCTGTATGGAGAAGGTTGATCAGGCACATCGACCCCATACAAAAATAGGAAAAGAAGAAGATAAAATTTAAAATCAGAATGTCAGACTACAAAGCCAGACCTTTCTCTTGGTAATGTCTACCCAAATATTTTGCTGCTTTATTGCTTATTTGCTAGCTGACATTGTAACACATTGTAACTAACAACATTACTGAAATACTTCCATTTTAAATAAATACGGGACAGACTATTACAGTGAGATTTTCACATTAGAAAAATGACACAAGCTTTCCTGGCTCGTTTTAAAACTCCGAGTGAGGATCTTGTGATTTTGTCACCAGTCCATAAAGGGCCTCCATGGGCTTTAGCTGTAACATCAAAGCGTGCCGAGCTGGAGGGAGTGTGAAGTGCCCTCTTATCTCTTCCACTAAGAGTTCATTAAAAATGTTAATGGCGTCTAATCCAGTCCCTATTTTAAGGCCGTGGCTGCCTCTCCCCTGTGTGTCCATGCATAACTTATCAGCTGCTGGTGGCCCCCTGAAGCTAAACTGTTAGAAGACATCCTGGAGCAGGCAGCTTTATTAGGAAATACTTAGGCCAGCCTTTAGATGTTTGACGCTCAGTTCGCTTTTTAAAAACATCTGAATTTAACCGTGTAATGTTGTCAATATTTTCCTCAATTCACCTTTTAAAAATAGATTTTAATAATTTAATTCTGTAAGTATTTTGCTGTAATATCACTGGAAAAACTTCTCCCATTTTCTTACTTTGGTGACTGTTTGCATGAGGGTTTTTCTCTACCTAATATAAATGTCAATTATTTGTTTTTTTTTTTTTCCATCTTGAAGTATTCAACGCATTTGTGTTTTTTTTTACTTTCTCATACACAAAGTATAGGGAAAGTATTGTAATCGTCCAAAAATTCAATTTCAAGATTTTTATGAATCTCGACGATTTATACCTCCCTGTGTCCGATTTACTTTTTCGTAGGAAAGGTATTGTAATTGTCCAAAAATTCGATATCGAGATTTTGACGAATCTCAACGATTTAGACCTCCCTGAGTCCAATTTTAGTTTCTCGTAGGGACAGCATTGTAATCATCCAAAAATTCAATATCAAGATTTAGATGAATCTCGACGTTTTAGACCTCCCTGAGTCCGATTTACTTTTTCGTAGGAAAGGTATTGTAATTGTGCAAAAATGTGATATCGAGATTTTGATGAATCTCGACGTGTTAGACCTCCCTGAGTCCGATGTATTTTCTCGTAGGGAAAATATTATAATCGTCCAAAAATTTAATTTCGCCCTATTAAATATTGCATTGATTTCAAGATTCTGCCAATTTCTTACAGACCCTCCATAATCATGCACCTCCTGATCTTTCTGATCTTCTTCACATCTCCATTCCTTCTCATATCCTTAGATCTCCTTCCTCTATCCATCTTATTATCCCTCCTGTTCGCTTGACTACCATGCGATTTAGAGCTTTCAGTCGAGTGGCCCCTCGCCTCTGGAACTCTCTCCCACAAGACTTTCGTAATATTCACTCTCTTCTTACTTTCAAATCTCATCTCAAAACACATCTTTTTAAGCTGGCTTATTCTGTTTGATAAATTTAGCTGATAAATTGAAATTTACATTTATTATTGTACTAGCTACTGGGAGCCCGATCAAATCGGGCTACAAATTCTACATTTGTGAAATCCATACTTTCTCTGCAAAGAATTTTTTATTTGTTTTTTTTAAGTTCTTGAAATGATTTTGTTATCATGGCACTGATTTGTGCTTAAAATAGACCTTTTCGGCCGATTTAATGAAGAGCTTCCTGTTTAAATGGGGCTGCAAGACGTGAACTCAGCTCTTTGGCGCACCTCATTTGATTTTTTCCTGCAAACAAATTTTCAAAACAAACCGTATTTTACGACTCTAATCAGAGTTGGAGTAATAATTATGTTGGCGTGGTCATTTTAGATCTGAGATCGGCTAAAATTTAAACAATGACCGTTGTTAATACCCAGCCGTCATTACACAGTTTGGCAATAGATGTCAGAAGGACGGATGCCAAAACCGAACTGCCCAAAGATAGATTTCGACGTACCAAGCAAGTGGTGATACGTTCTAAATTACTTACGGTTCCGGAGCTGTCGAAGGGTTTAAGTCAGTTGATGATGTTAGTCCTGGAAAGTACGTCCCACCAAACCAACGTTCCAAAACCCAACCGAACGTACTGTTATCTGCTCAAACCAACATCGACTTACTATACTTAGCCGTCCAGTGGCGTCACTAAAGCATTCGAACATTTTTAGCCAATCATGCAATACTGCGTCCGCGTTTGCCACGTGATGTTCTAACTACAGAGGCAGAGTCCCATTGCATGGTTCTAATTTGTATTGAGTCGAAGTATTGACACGAACACCATACATACGGATAGTATCAAATTATATATAAGGATTTATTCTGGTTTTATTGTACTGTAATATTTTAATAATTTTTATTGTAACTGATGTTTTTAATGTGTTCTGTAAGGTGTCCTTGTGTTCCTTGAGTGGCGCCTATTAATAAAATAAAATTATTATTATTATTATTATTATTTGTGAAATGAATGGCCTTGACACACGAAAAAGGTTTGGGGCAGCCACCCGTATACTTGAATCCAGGCTGAAAAAGGTAAACATTAAGTATGGATGTGTACAGTCTTGAGTCCAGAACAGAACTGAGTACAAATGGAGGATGACTGACTTTTAAAGCAGGTTGGCAGAAGTGACAACATTTGGGGCCCGAATGCATAAGTGATGTTCTTGGGGTCAGAACCAGAAGTGACATCATCAGGCCGGAAAATGGAAGGGATGTTGTTGGAATCAGGCAGAATTTCCCATGTCTGGTCTGCAGAGAAGTTTATTGCCCCCCACCATCCCTGATATGGCATGGAATTACCTTCTTTTGGTCCTTCTCACTGCCTCCCATGCACACATGTGTGACAGATGTTATTTTATCTCAAAACTGACATCCCACCCTTGTTTCAGAAAAGGCCTATGCCACCGGGTCGGAGAATGAAGATGGTTAATCCTCCTCAGGGTCATGTAGATCCCAGTAGAAATTGGTGCCGGACATTAACCAACCCTCAGTGCGTTGTCTCGTTTCACTATTCATCCATCCTTCTGTTCTCCAACCCACTTAATTCCTCTCAGGTCTTGGTAGATTACAGCCATCCTGGCGCAACAGGCGACAAAACCAGCCCCCTGACAAGATACGAGTTATAAATACATGCTGACGATTTGGAGTCTCAAGTTAACATCACCTGTGTGTGTTTGAGATGTGGAAAGAACATTGAAGTATACAGAATAACAAATGTGTATGAACTTGAGGAGAACGTTGAAACTCCATGTGGAGGTGACCTGAGCCAAAGAGCCTGCCATGAAGCAGCCATGATACCCAATGTGCCATTGGGCTGCTCCAGTTTGAACAATTTGGGCTGTGCTGGCTTGAGAAAGTTATGTCATTTTGAAAAATGGATCTATGGACATTATATTTATTAGGTGATACAACAGTACACTTCACAGTCTAATAACTTCATGGTTTTCTTTTCTGACCACTGGTACAGTCATAAGAAAAAGTAATGATATTTTTATTCCATTCCAGTACTCTGTGTCCCTGTAATCTTACTACAATAGAGTCTAATAAATCTTTACTGTAGTCTGGCAGCAGTTTGCATAAGACCTAAAGCAACAAAGATTCCTCCTTTGCTTCTCAGTTTGTATGCTTTTGTGGTTTTTTTGGACTTCATTTGTGCCATTTTGCATGTTTTCCTAATGTCTGTGATGCAGGGAGCAGTTTCGGCCTGACGTGATTGAGTTAGTTCTTGCGTCATCTTTGTGTAAGTCAGTGAATGCCCTCCCTGTTGTAGCAGGCTGTGTTTAAATGTTACAGTGCATGTCTGTCAGTCAGACGAGGTCGCAGAGAGAGAGAGAGACCCTTACTACGAGACGAGGTAGAACATAACCACAGGCGGAGCATCTGAACAGTGGAGGTCACCCAGAGACTGAGGGCTTCTCTGTGAAAAGCGCCTTTCACGTTCCACCCTGCATGCCAGCTTCCTGCTCCAGCTGTTCAGAATGCTTGTCAAAGACACAACGCGAGCATTGAACGAGGTCAGTGGCATTCAGCCGAGAGATGAATCTGATCTTTGTGGCCTGGAGGACTGTGGAGAGTGAGCCTGCAGTGCCGTCACAGTTGTACTCTCTTTGGAGGGGCCAATTTATGGAAACATTAACCTTGAAGGTCACTGGGTAGTCAGGTTATCCCTCATAATTTAAACTATGACCCCCTTCACATCCTCTGTGGTGGGACAGAAATTTCTCTAAATCTCCTGTAATAAGAATGCGTGTTAAAGAGATGGAGGCTGTGTCATCTGAACCTCAAATAAATGCAAATGTTAGCGAAGGTATGGTGGGGTGTGAAACGAAGGAAATGGTGTCTTTGTTATGAATCATCAGAATACCAAGGAAGGGAAAGGAGACACACGGGGGGTAAACAGCCTGCTTTCTCTCCGTTCATTTTGAACAAAGCCCACAGTGAAATTCAAACCGTATTTTCAGTCATAGCGTCCGTGGGGCGCTATATTGGACTTAGTCTGCCTATCACTATTATCTATTTATATAGTCCTATTACTGCAGGCTATCCATCATATATAGTGCCTGTTCTATCTATCTATCTATCTATCTATCTATCTATCTATCTATCTATCTATCTATCTATCTATATTATCTATCTGCCTTTCATATCTATCTATCTATCTATCTATCTATCTATCTATCTATCTATCTATCTATATTATATATCTATCTATCTATCTATCTATCTATCTATAGTGCCTATCATATCTATCTATCTATCTATCTATCTATCTATCTATCTATCTATCTATCTCATAATGCCCTTTACATTTTTTATTGATCTGTCTATTGTTCCACTGTGATTTCAAACATAATGTAACTTGCTTAAATCCACTTTAAGTACAGTACAGTATAGTATTTAGTGTTGGTAACCCAGCCACAGGGGATGCACAAACCAGTGTGTTTCTCCGTGCTGGTCCCAAGCCCGGATAAATGGGGAGGGTTACTTCAGGACGGGCATCTGGTGTAAAATTTTGCCAAATCAATATGCGGACAACAATACAAATTTCCATACCGGATCGGTCGAGCCGCGGGTTAACAACGACCACCACCAGTACTGTTAGCCAACAGGGTGCTGGCAGAAATTTGGCAACTGTTGGCCAAAGAAGAAGAAGTAGAAGAAGAGGGGGGAGACGTGTCCGGAGGGAGGAGGATAGGAGGAAAGCAAAGAGAGTGGAACTGAGGGTAGGAACTTTGAATGTTGGCAGTATGACTGGTAAAGGGAGAGAGCTAGCAGATATGATGGAGAGAAGGAAGGTTGATATATTGTGCATGCAAGAGACTAAATGGAAGGGGAGTAAGGCCAGGTGGATGGAGGTGGATTCAAATTGTTCTATCATGGTGTGGATGGGAGGAGAAATGGAGTAGGAGTTATTCTGAAGGAACAGTATGTCAAGAGTGTTTTGGAGGTGAAAAGAGTGTCAGACAGAGTAATGATTATGAAGCTGGAAATTGGAGGTGTGATGATGAATGTTGTTAGTGCATATGCACCACAAGTTGGGTGTGCAATGGGTGAGAAAGAAGATTTTTGGAGTGAGTTGGATGAAGTGATGAACAGTGTACCCAAGGGACAGAAAGTGGTGATTGGAGCGAATTTCAATGGGCATGTTGGTGAACGGAACAGTGGAGACGAGGAGGTGATGGGTAGGTATGGTGTCAAGGAGAGGAATGAAGAAGGTCAGAGGATAGTGGATTTTGCCAAAAGGATGGACATGGCTGTGGTGAATACGTATTTTAAGAAGAGGGAGGAACATAGGGTTACATACAAGAGTGGAGGAAGATGCACACAGGTAGATTACATCCTATGCAGAAGAGTTGATCTGAAGGAGATTGAAGACTGCAAAGTGGTGGCAGGGGAAAGTGTAGTTAAGCAGCATAGGATGGTGGTCTGTAGGATGACGTTGGAGATCAAGAAGAGGAAGAGAGTGAGGGCAGAGCCAAGGATCAAATGGTGGAAGTTGAAAAGGAAGACTGCAAGGTTGAGTTTAGGGAGGAGGTGAGACAGGCACTGGGTGGCAGTGAAGAGTTACCAGACAGCTGGGAAACTACAGCAGATGTAGTAAGGGTGACAGCAAGAAGGGTGCTTGGCGTGACATCTGGAAAGAGGAAGGAGGAAAAGGAAACCTGGTGGTGGAATGAGGAAATACAGGAGAGTATACAGAGGAAGAGGATGGCAAAGAAGAAGTGGATAGTCAGAGAGATGCAGAAAGTAGACAAGAGTACAAGGAGATAAAGCGCAAGGTGAAGAGAGAGGTGGTGAAGGCTAAAGAAAAGGCTATGATTAGTTGTATAAGAGGCTGGACACTAAGGAGGGCGAAAAGGACCTGTTGGCTACAGAGAGGGACCAAGCTGGGAAAGATGTGCAGCAGGTTAGGGTGATAAAGGATAAAGATGGAAACGTACTCACAAGTGAGGAGAGTGTGTTGAGCAGATGGAAAGAGTACTTTGAGAGGCTGATGAATGAAGAGAACGAGAGAGAGAAGAGGTTGGATGATGTGGAGATAGTGAATCAGGAAGTGCAATGGATTAGCAAGGAGGAAGTAAGGACAGCTATGAAGAGGATGAAAAATGGAAAGGCCGTTGGTCCAGATGACATACCTATGGAAGCATGGAGGTGTTTAGGAGAGATGGCAGTGGAGTTTTTAACCAGATTGTTTAATGGAATCTTGGAAAGTGAGAGGATGCCTGAGGAGTGGAGAAGAAGTGTACTGGTGCCGATATTTAAGAATAAGGGGGATGTGCAGGACTGCAGTAACTACAGGGGAATAAAATTGATGAGCCACAGCATGAAGTTATGGGAAAGAGTAGTGGAAGCTAGGTTAAGAAGTGAGGTGATGATTAGTGAGCAGCAGTATGGTTTCATGCCAAGAAAGAGCACCACAGATGCAATGTTTGCTCTGAGGATGTTGATGGAGAAGTTTAGAGAAGGCCAGAAGGAGTTGCATTGTGTCTTTGTGGACCTGGAGAAAGCATATGACAGGGTGCCTCGAGAGGAGCTGTGGTATTGTATGAGGAAGTCGGGAGTGGCAGAGAAGTACGTAAGAGTTGTACAGGATATGAATGAGGGAAGTGTGACAGTGGTGAGGTCTGTGGTAGGAGTGACGGATGCATTCAAGATGGAGGTGGGATTACATCAGGGATCGGCTCTGAGCCCTTTCTTATTTGCAATGGTGATGGACAGGTTGACAGACAAGATTAGACAGGAGTCCCCGTGGACTATGATGTTTGCTGATGACATTGTGATCTGTAGCGATAGTAGGGAGCAGGTTGAGGAGACCCTGGAGAGGTGGAGATATGAGAGGAGAGGAATGAAGGTCAGTAGGAACAAGACAGAATACATGTGTGTAAATGAGAGGGAGGTCAGTGGAATGGTGAGGATGCAGGGAGTAGAGTTGGTGAAGGTGGATGAGTTTAAATACTTGGGATCAACAGTACAGAGTAATGGGGATTGTGGAAGAGAGGTGAAGAAGAGAGTGCAGGCAGGGTTTAATGGGTGGAGAAGAGTGTCAGGAGTGATTTGTGACAGACGGGTATCAGCAAGAATCAAAGGGAAGGTCTACAGGATGATAGTGAGACCAGCTATGTTATATGTGTTGGAGACGGTGGCACTGACCAGAAAGCAGGAGACAGAGCTAAAGATGTTAGATTTGCATTGGGTGTGACGAGGATGGATAGGATTAGAAATGAGGACATTAGGGGGTCAGCTCAAGTTGGACGGTTGGGAGACAAAGTCAGAAAGGCGAGATTGTGTTGGTTTGGACACATGCAGAGGAGAGATGCTGGGTATATTAGGAGAAGGAAGCTAAGGATAGAGCTGCCAGGGAAGATGAAAACATTAAGGCCTAAGAAAAGTTTTATGGATGTGGTGAGAGAGGACATGCAGGTGATGGGTGTAACAGAGCAAGATGCAGAGGACAGAAAGATATGGAAGAAGATGATCCACTGTGGCAACCCCTAAAGGGAGCAGCCGAAAGAAGAAGAAGAAGAAGAAGATAGTATTTAGTGTTGGTGAGGGGCCAGAGCCTAACGTGACAACTTTGCGTTTAATGTAGGAAACAGTCCCAGATGGGGTGCCAGTTCCTTGTAGGACACTCTTTTCAATTCAAATCTGCACATTTTAGGCAGTGGAGTGTACACTAAAGTTAATCCCACACAGAAATGGGAAGAACATTAAAACTCTACACAGATAAGAACCAGACCTTGTTGCCAGAGTCTTGTTACTCTCATGTACTGTATGTTACAAATATTTCAAAGCTAGCTGTAGCAGCACGTCATGCCGTCTATGGACAGAAGTGTGTAATGTTGGAAGGATGCACAACACTTATGGCTGTAAGCACAATAGAACGATGAGAAAATGGATGAATGACTTGTACTCTTGCATGCTTTGATATGTATCACCTGCCCAAAGACTTCTCTACAGCAAACATCTTCATGCAGTGAAAGCTAAAACAACGCGTCACCCAAACAGTTTTTTTTCACATGCTGTTATTCTTACTAATCAGGTCTCAGCTTCTACTCAGTGTCTATGTACACCTGCACAATTGACTGTCTGATCCTACTACCTCTTTATTTTTGCCGCATAATATGCCGCATCATATTTTATATTTTATCTTCTTATATTTATCTTTCGTATTCTGCGTTGTCCTTGTATGTGGGACCAATCTTATCAAGACAAATTCCTAGTAGACATTAGTGTACCTGGCCAATAAAGTGCATTCCGATTCTGATGTACTTGAATGCTCATGTAACTCCTTATTGAATTCAATTACACGTTTAAGTAGGAAAATACTTTCTTAAAGACGGCGTTTGAGTAGGCACTTGATTTCGTTGGTTTTCTGTATCTAACGTTTTTGCTCTACATCAGGGGTCCCCAACTCCGGTCCTGGAGGGCCCCAGTGGCTGCAGGTTTTCATTCTAGCCCTTTTTCTTAATTAGTGACCTGTTTTTGCTCATAATTAACTTCTTTTGAATTCATTTTAATCAACTTGCTCTCGAAGAATTAGACCCCTTAATTGTTTCTTTTTCCCTAATTAGTTGACAAACAATAATGAGATACAAAATGAGCCAAAACATGACCAACAAATTGTGTCCATCATAATATCTGAAAATAAAGAAAGATGAAGGTCTCAAGGATGTTGATCTGTTTGGGTCCCCAAAACATTTTAATAGTGCTCTTAGAAAAAAGAATTGATTCAAAAGAAGTTAATCAGCAGCAAAAACAGTGCACTAATTAAGAAAAGGGTTAGGATGAAACCCTGCAGCCACTGGGGCCCTCCAGGACTGGAGTTGGGGACCCCCTACTCTGCACCAAATAACGTACAATATACTTGGCCATGCGTAAAAACTGGCAATGGTCAATAAATGGCAAACATATCTGAAGTCTGCCAAACGACGGCGACGGAGGACATGGAAGACATGCTTGCATGCCGAAATGTATGAAAATCAATGCATAACTCGGGTGTAACCACACATCTGCATCAGCCTTCAAATCTGTGCCGGTGGCTGCAATTGGAGTTTCTGCTGTGTGTTTATCACTGCCTACATACTCAGTGCGTTCATTTCAACATCCTGCATAGCTTTAGGCTCTTCAGTGCTTGGGAATAGACGGACGAGATTCAAATTTGTGAAGTCTAAAGTGTCATCCGTGAGCCGTACATAGGTATGAGGATGAACGTTAGCTTTATTTTACTTCATTTTCTTTATCTGGTTGACCTGCAGTAAATTTGAATGCCATTCACATCTGAATCAATTCACAGTTTTGTAATAAATTGTAAGATTCTCTTTTCTCCGACTCTCGCAGGTAAACGCACGTCAGCAGATGCCAGTTTTCTCACTTTTAACGTGTGTCAGTTTCCACTTAAACACACCTTGGGGGCCTTCACACCCGCCGCTATACAAACTCCATTAAAGGAGCACAATTCCGTCAGCTCTGTGTGAACCTGCTGCACGGGTGTTGGAGTTTGGGTGACAAAGTCAACTTCTAACATCTCCGTGTGTTGTCATTTGGAGTGATTTTACAGCTTAGCGAAAGTGAGCAAGACAAATTTACCATCCTGAAATTGAATTATAATATTTAACACTTCAACCTTTTGGTCTAATCCTTTAAGTAATTATTTGTGTTAACCTTAAACAAACAATCTAAAGTCAGACCCCGTGAGAGATTAGGGCGATATAAGCATTCAAGAGAGGTAGATTTCTGTGGGCTAGAAATTCTGAAATGATATTGTTCTCCTTACACTGGACAATGAAGATTTTTGCTTTGGCCTACCTCATGGATTTTGGCCTGCTGATCACAAAAATCACCTTTCAATTATCCTTTCATGTACCATTTTATTGAAATTGCTTATTTTTGAGATTTCCTCTCATATGTTATAAGTATACACATTGTCACGCACACATAGGGGACAGCGTAAGGGTTCTGGTGATTGTAATTCTCCGCCGCTCAAGGGGTTGGCGTTGTGTCCGAGTGCCTTTTCTGTTTTATTCCTCTACAGACCAGAAGATAGACAGCTGTAACACCTCTCACCGTCACTGCCGGTGTCCGTCCAACTGGACCCATTTCATCCTGCCTACTATGCCACTATAAGAGAACAGACAGATTATGAAAAAGAATTGTGGGCACCACCCTGGTGACCCAGTACCACTGAAATGCAGTAATCGCAGAAGAAATACCCAATAATTGCAGAAAAACCTTTCTAGATTTGAGTTTCCAATGGAGCTGTTTCAAGATGGTGGATCTTCTGGTCTTAAGTCCCTTTGGCACCACTTCTGAAGTGGTGGGTCCAGGTGGATGAACACCGGACGTTACATCAGAGGTGATACAGCAGTCAATCTTTCGGTATGCAGAGGGAGGAACAGAAAAGGGCATTAGGACACAGCGCCAACACCTGGAGCAGTGGGGAATTACAATCACCAGGACCCTTAAGCTATCCCCTACGCACACATGTTTAACAATACGCAGTACCACGACAAACAGAGCATCTGTGTTGTTGCAAAAGTAGCGGCACTGTGACTAGGAAAGTAGCTTGGATGCACCAAGTAATGTGAATGGGACAGCCATACTGAAGAGTCTCATTATATTAAAAAGTACCAGACGTGCCATTAGGGCGAAAAAGTGTGGCACAAAACCCACTTGTCGATCCCATAAACATATTATTGCCAGCTCTTCACATAAAAGTTGGACCGATGAAAAATATTGTGTACGTGATGAACAACGAAGGTGAAGGATTTCAGTGAATAACTGACATCAAGATTAAGGAAGGCATTCTTTTCAGCCCAGAAACCCAGAGGTGTCATCGATGACAAGTGGTTTGATGATCTTCTAGTGGGGCTGGAGGAAATCGATTGGAATTCTAACCAATGATGTTGGTTAGAATGTTCATGCCAACTGCAGTGCACCAAACTACATCAAGAAGGATGACAAGCTTCAAACATACAAAGCCATGAAGTGCAGCATGTCGCTAAAGAGTCATTGTCAGAGTTCACACTTGGACTTCTTCCCTGCTAATCTCGGTGCAGTCGGTGATGAACATGGGGACAGGTTTGACCAGGACATTGCAAAGATCAGGGCAAGTGGAATCCATCAATGCTGGTTGACTATTGCTGAACACTGAAACCAGAAACATCGGATTAGGAGTACAAACAAAAATCAGTGCAAAACATTTTTAGCTCATCTGACCTAATGCAACATGTCAGAATCATTAAGTGGATAAACACACTAAATCCACTGTAAATTACTTTCATGTGTCTCCGTATTCGTATGTGATGCAGTCAATGTAAAATTATCTTTGTGTTTGGCTTTGGCCTGTCTAATATTGGTGCTGGGCGATATGACGATATATATCGTGGGGACGATAGAAAAGTGTCTATCATCCTATTTCTCTTCTATCGTTTCTATCGTTGCTAACCTAATTTTATCAATTACTAAAGAAAATATTGCATCAAATAGGCTATGACAAATGAATGATAATGTCTTGTCGCTATGCAATGCATACTCTACCCTTTATATAAGTGATAATCAAGAATAAAAATGAACTTTTTTGCAAAGAAACTCCATCTTGTGGTTTTGTGACAGTTCAGTTAAATGTCACTTCAAAATAAAGTTGCAAAAAAAAGTATGCAATGATATTTTTGTCAAACTTTTCAGAGAATAACTGGAAACGTACTTTATTGTGGGTGGTATATCGTGATATATATCGTTATTGTGATATAAAATAATCCATATCGTGATATATGATTTTTCCATATCGCCCCGTACTATCTAATATAATCATCCAGTATTTTTCAAAAAGCAAAAGTTTTGAAAAAACATGTCCAGTGGAATTACAGAACAATGCTTTCCTATTGTTTAACTGTACTGTGGTTACACAGCACCTGAATGTGAGATGTTTGCATGTTCTTCCCATGCCTACATACTTTTTTCTCCAGCCACTACAATTTTTTACATTCTTATGGAATACTTGTTAAGTGAATTAGTGATTCCGGTGTGCCTAAGTGGAGGTGGGGGGGTATACGTCATTGTGCCCTACAATGGATTGGTACTCAATTGTACCTCCCACAATAAGCTCTGGCTCCCCATGACCCTCAATTGGAAGGAATGGGTGGGCATTTGGTACTTCATTTAGCACATTTAATCCCATTCCAATCTCTTTACGTCTCCTGGTTGGGAACATCATTTGCAATGTGAAATCTCTGGTTATGCCACATTGTTGTCAGATCTGACTATGTTTAAATTCATCCCATCTGAGTTGGGCTCCAGAGTGGCTGCCCCTCTGTAAACCGGATCAGAGGAGCCTTGTCATCTGTCGATGAAGTGTAGAATGTAAATATTCTAGAAAAACACTTGGAGCACAAACATATGGAACAGAATAGCTTAAGGGAATTGCAAAATAATAGAATGAAGATGTCTTCTAGTTATTGGATATGCGTTTTATTTTCAGAAAATGTCTGCATGGTTAAGAGTTTCAGTATAAGAGTTAAAATCCACAATCAAGATGTTTTCAATTTTAATAATGTTGCTTGGTGCTGGGATAGCGACTAGCCTGATCTGCTGGCTGAGAAGGATTTAAAAATGGCCCAGGGAAAACTTGGGGGTTGGTGGGAGATTTGGCACTCCAGCCACTATAAAAATAAAAACCTCACACCAATGCATTGCTGCCCTTGGGTCCCAACCTGGGATTCTAAGGTGGTCTGTCAGGTGGTGGGTGCAGCAATGTGCTGTATCAGTGCCTGCTCCTAACCTCCTCCTCTCCCTCTTTCCTTAAGACAGTTGGAGATGCAGTTGAATTAAATGAGAACTGTGGAAGTAAAGAATTCTGTAATGAAGCACAACCCTAGATGTCTGTTTGGCACTAATGGAAGGTCTTCTAAATGGTGGGAGCTCAGAATCAACAGAGACCTTACAGCATTACGGTTAAGATTTGCTAAGAAACAGATGGTGCTTATTAAGAAACTAAAGATGGGGCAAATGACAGAGTCACAGAGAAAGACCAATGAACATTCTGGAGCTGCCCTTGTATTATTATTATCATCCATCCATCCATTATCCATTATCCAACATGCTATATCCTAACTACAGGGTCACGGGGGTCTGCTGGAGCCAATCCCAGCCAACACAGGGCACAAGGCAGGAAACAAACCCCGGGCAGGCTGCCAGCCCACCGCAGGGCTGTTAATTATTATTATTATTATTATTATTATTATTATTACCCTGCGATGGGCTGGTGTCCTGTCTGTGGCATGTTGCGTCCTGTGATTGCTAGGATGGGCTACAGCTTCCCTACAACTGTTCTCTGGATGAAGTGGGTTTAGATGGATATTATTATTATTATTATTATTGTTAATATACTTTAAACTTAGTCCCAGGACTTGGATAGCATAGAGGTTTAGGCAGATTTGTGACAAATGAAAGTTAATGTACTGTAAGTAAATGTAAAGTATTACACTTGGGAAATAAAATGTTAGGTTTGAATACACAATGGGAGGACTGAAAATCAAAAGTCCATTTTATGAGAAGGATTTAGAAGTTGTAATGGACTCTACGCTCCAACTGCCAGACTGTATGCAGAAGCCATGAAGAAGGCTAACGGAATGTCAGGTTATATAGCGCCTTGACGTGTGCAGCACAAGTCACAGGAGGTTCTGCTCAGGCTTTATAACACCCTGGTGAAGCCTCATCTGGAGTCCTGGGTGCAGTTTTGGTCTCCAGGCTACAAAAAGGACATAACAGCACAAGAGAAGGTCCAGAGAAGAGCAACTAGTCTGATTCAGGACTACAGGGGATGAGTTATGAGGACAGATTAAAAGAGCTGAGCCTTTACAGTTTAAGGAAAAGAAGATTAAGAGGAGACATGACTGAAGTGTTTAAAATTATGAAGGGAATTAGTCCAGTGGATCGAGACGGTGACTTTAAAATGAGTTCATCAAGAACACGGGAACACAGTGGGAAACTTGTTAAGGGGAAATTACACACAAGCATTAAGAAGTTTTTCTTTACACCGAGAGCCACAGACACTTGGAATAAGTGACCAAGTAGTGTGGTAGACAGTAAGACTTGAGGGACATTTAAAACTCGACTTGATGTTACTGTAGAAGAAATAAGTTGACAGGCCCGTCAAGCTTTGTTGGGTTGAATAGCCTGTTCTCATCCAGATTGTCCTAATGTTCTTATAAATTGGTATACTGTACTCATTCAAACAGAGTTCATGTGGAGATTTGTCGAAACTTTAGTCCCCACTAGTATGACATACCGTGTAGCACATGTCTGAGCTGAGTATGATTTCAACCAATAGAACATCTGCATTTCTTGTAAAATCCATAAGTTTGAAAGGTAGCAAGAGCTAAAAATTTAATTTAGAACTTTATAATCACTCCATGTAGCATTTACTCTTACCCTCTGACGGGCTGGCCCCTTATCCTGGGGTGGATGCAGTCTTGTGTCCAGTAATGCCAGGATAGGCACTGGCTCCTGTCACCTAAAATTGGTCAAAGCAGTTATGGACAATGCATGAGAGGAATGTGGACTATCAATGAACTTGAAGTAAAGTATTTTAAATCCAAGAGTTTCCATAGTGATGAGATGGAAAGATTATGGCCTTGTTTCTAAAGACGGAGAGTGTCAATCTTAGGCATTTTGGCCCCATATAATATGAAAAATAACAGGAAACGTAAAAATGAGAATTCTCTAAATATACTGAAGAATGTACACTATAAGTCAAAAGTTTGAACACACCCGGAAATGTGCACGTGCCTGATAGAAGTTGATACCAATATGGCATTAAACTGACTTACAAACACAGCCAAGAAATTTCTAGTGTGTCCAATGGCTTGAAATGTTGTTTTTTTTCCCAAATGCTTAAGGCCATCACAACTCTGAATTAGATGAAGGAGGTTTGAGAAGGTTTATGCGTATGCCTTGTCATAGATGACGTGGGGTAGCTGACATCCATGCTAGGATGGATGGTTCCTCACCGGCTGAGTTGGTTGGTCATACCCTTCCCAGTCAGATGTCATAGAGGAAGGACAGAAGGAGCCTGCCTCCCAGTGCCATGTGTTCCACAAATACACTGCCTGGCAGCATTCCTCTGGCATGGCTCCCGTTTGATAAATAGGAGTTGTAGTTCTGCCTGTATAATGGAATGAAGGGAATGGATGGGAATCCCGGCCAAGTTGGTTAGAGATGCTTTTCCCAGTCGGGAGGTTGTCGTAGTAGATGGACAGAAGGAGCCTGTCTCCCTGTGCCATGTGTTCCGCAAATATACTGGGTGGCAGCATCCCTCTGGCATGACTCCCGCTTGATAACTTGGAGTTGTAGCTCTGGTCGACAGCCCTGTTAGGTTCCTTGGGTGCTATCAGGGAGAAGTTTAGTCTGACCCAGAAGGGCTTCCAAGTAGCAGTCTTTCTAACCCAGAGGTACTCCCCAATCTGGGTTGAAAAGGAGCTGCTCCACCTTTTTGGAGGGGAGTTGGTGGTCAGGATAGAGGAAGATAAGCTTCACCTGGGATGGAGTGAAGGAGCAAGAAGAAAATGAAAAGAAAAAAAATTGAGAATTCACATTTGGGAAGAACCTTTGAGAAGGTTGTGTTATTAAATTAAAAAAATAATCAAGACCCTTATTACCAGGACTGGAGTGGATTAGTCGTGTCAAGCGTCTGGAGCTCAGTGATGCCCCCAAGTGGCGACAGCATATCATTCACAAGCAGGTTATTTCAATTAATAAATGAACAATTTCATGATTTAATTGATCTGATAGATGTGTTTATTAGGCTAATTATTCGCTTTGATTTAAAACCTGGGATTCTGAGACGATGAGGCAACAGCACTCACCACTGTGCCACCATGCTGCCCTACTTTAATTGTCATATTTATAAATAAAACTAGAGCTAATCTGGTCATTTTAAATAATATTACAGTGTGAATGTCTGCTGTGAGTTCTTCCCTCTTTACCTCACCATGGTCGTGTCCTCTTTATTTTCGTTGGCTTCTCATTTCCAGCAGAGGAGGTGCCACTATAAAACAGCTTATCTCTCCATATTGCACTTGGCTGGGTTTCATGTAAAGATAAGCAGCGCAAGTCTTGGTCTTTCATAGCTGAAAATAACATCCTTAGAAAACCAATAGCTCTACTAATGAAAAAGAAAGAAAGTGATTTAAACAAACAAAAGAACAAACCTGAACAGAAAGATGAATGCACATTTCATCAGAGCCCTCCTGGTGATGAAGCCCTGCTGTAAAGACACGTTCAGTTGGCCATTTAAGCACAATTTTTCAAAAGATTCACTGTTTACATCTAATGAAGAGAAAGTTGGCAGGCTGTGCTTAACTTCTCACTTGAATTAGATTGGCGTTATCAGGATCTGTGCGAGGCCTTGGCATGACTGTCTTTTCTGTTTAGGGGGGGTATAAAAACTTGTCTGGTATAATAAAGCAGCGGCCGTGTCACATTAGTCAGCCCATATCATAGTATGTTGAAGAATGGAACTGAATTTAGTGCTAGCATTTCAACTGGGGGAGGTGTACTTTTAAAAATGCATCTTGTCGGGTCGCTGGTAGGAACAGATGCAATAAAGACAACTCAGAAGAAGTTCATGCTCACAAAAACAGTGCCAGCCGAAGATATCCAAATGAAATGGCTTTATTATGGATGTACTGGAAGTCCCAATACAAGGAAATAATCACTTACATGTAATTAAAAGTCAAAAGTCCACCTTCACCTCCTGGGTGTAAATGTCAGAACTTCCTTGCTGGTGCGAGGTGTCTTATATAAACTCTGTACCAGGGGTGTGCTATCAAATTCAGGAATCACAGTCCTTTATTCACCAAAATAAAAGTACCTTCCCATCATGCAATAGCAGAGAAGTCCCGTCCTACATATCTTAACGTCTGAGGTAGCTGCATAAGGGTTTTGTGGTGCTTCTTACAGTGACACTCTTTGTTGGTTTCATTGCTATTCTTTTTAGGGGGAGGTTCAGTGTAATGCTAGTTATAGCCTCTAGGAGGCCACACATCAAGCTGAGGCCCCAATAATTTCCAACTGCAGGGCTGCAGCAACATACGTCACCCGTCACAGGTCTGGGCCAGCAGTCTCATGGCGCAAGTTAAGGTTAGAGGTTGGCATGGTTGGTGTGTAGTATAAACTGTTAAGATTAGGGATAATTTAAAGTTAGTGGTTAGCATGTAATATGTAAACTGTTTTAGGTTAAGGTTAGGGGATAATGTGCAGTTTAAACTGGGTTAGGGTTAGGGTTAGAGTTAGGGGCCAGAGTAGCTGGCGTGTATTAGAAACTGTAAAGATTAGGGGGAACTTGAAGTTAGTGGTTAGCGTGTAATATAAACTGTTAAGATTAGGAATAATTTAAAGTTAGTGGTTGGCATGTAATATAAACTGTTTAAGATTAAGGTTAGGGTGTAGTGAGTAGTATAAACTGGGTTAGGGGTAGGCTTATGATTGGGGTTATGGGCCAGCATGGCTGGCGTGTATTATAAACTGTGAAGATTAGTCATAACTTAAAGTTAGTGGTTAGTGTGTAATATAAACTGTTAAGATTAGGAATAACTTAAAGTTAGTGGTTAGGGTGTAATATAAACTGTTTTAGATTAAATTTAGGGGAAAGTGAGTAGTATAAACTGGGTTTAGGGGTAGGCTTATGATTATGGTTAGGGGCCAAAGTGGCTGGCATGTATTATAAACTATTAAGATTTGGGATAACTTAAAGTTACAGGTTAGCGTGCAATATAAACTGTTTTAGATTAAGGTTAGGGAGTAATGTGTAGTATAAGCTGGGTTTGGTATTTTTACCATGAAAGAGAAAGCTTTTAATGGCCCCCTCTTCCCCACTCATTTTTTAGCGAGTGCTGGCACTCTCCACCCCAAATACCTCTTTTTTCCTTTTTTTGTGTCCGTTAGGGTTAGGGTCCAGAGTGGCTGGCGTGTATTATAAACTGTAGAGATTAGGAATAACTCAAAGTTAGTTATTAGCATGTAATATAAACTGTTTTAGATTAGGACTAGTGGGTAATGTGTAGTATAAGATGGGTTAGGATTAGGGGCCATTTAAAGTTAGTGGCTGGCGTGTAATGTAAACTGTTTTAGATTAAGGTTAGTGGGTAGTGAGTAGTATAAAGTGGGTTAGGGTTAGGGGCCAGAGTGGCTGGCATGTATTATAAGCTGTAACGATTAGGAATAATTTAAAGTTAGTTATTAACATGTAATATAAACTGTTTTAGATTAAGATTAGGGTTGTGTGTAGTATAAACTGGGTTAGGTTTAGGGTTAATGTAGAGGAGGAAGGACATCAACACACGGGGACCAACGGCACTGGCACACTCATTCTGTAACAATCTTTTTAGTTAACCTGCATGCACCCATACTACTATAATCACTCAACCTGTTAATAACTACTCTTCCTAAAAACATTTGCCCATGTCATAAGTACTGATAAATTATATTTTACTATAAAGCTGTTAAAATGAATCTAAAAGGTTTGTTACTAAATTTGTAATTAAATTTAAAATCACAATTTAAGACATAACCTAATATATTATAAATCATCACTATTTAAAAAAAATAATAATAATAAAATCCAATTAAAATGCAAGGGGCTTTATTGAAAAGAGTATTAAATGATTAAATATATTCCACTAAAAATAATAAGAACTAATTTAAACAGGGAGATAAAAATATCCGGGTATATAGTGTGTCCCTGAGGAGTATGATCAACCTCAGGAACTGTAAACACTTTAACATTAGGGTTATATATTCAAATATTTGGATAAGGGTAAATTACTAAGGTTAAGTTAAGGGTTGTGGGTAGGGGAAGGCGTTCTAATAACTGTGACCCAAAAAATAAACATCAACCTTAGCGCTTAAAACACAGACTTTAACATTACGGTTATGTTTAAGATGAGGCCCCAATAATATCCCACTGCAGGGCTGCAGCACCATACGTCACCGCAAGTCTGGACCAGCAGCTTCACAGAAGAAGTTAATGTTAAGGGTTAGCGTGGTTAGTGTGTAGTATAAACTGTTAAGATTAGGGATAAATTAAAGTTAGTGGTTGGCATGTAATATAAATTGTTTTGGATTAAGGTTAGGGGGTAGTGTGTAGTATAAACTGGGTTAGGCTTAGGGTTAGGGTTAGGGGCCAGCGTGGCTGGCGTGTATTATAAACTGTTAAGATTAGAGGGAACTTAAAGGATAAGTTTGGTATTCTTCAAGTCAAAATTTTTTCTTCACAAACATGGCATATATGCATTTGCCACATGAAATTGTGTTTTAAAGTTAATCATTTTCAACAAATTAAAAAAAAAAATCTTTGCCATACCAGCACTTTACAACAGAGGCTATGGGGCATGGATGGAAAAGCTTAAAAACATACCAAATGCACCAAATTTTTCTAGCCAATCTATCCTTCTTTTCACCTCATCCATCTCTTCATCTTGCATCGCTCGCCGGTTTTGTGCTTTCTTACTTGAGTCATTCATCTTCATGTCATTTTATTAAAAAATCATCTCACTTCTGACACCAGTAGATAACAACCTTGGATGATTTTGTCGCCTGCTGCAGAGGGATGGAGAGATGAAAATATCCATCCATCCATTTTCTAACCCGCTGAATCCGAACACAGGGTCATGGGGTCTGCTGGAGCCAATCCCAGCCAACAGAGGGCACAAGGCAGGAACCAATCCTGGGCAGGGTGCCAACCCACCGCAGGAGATGAAAATAATAGAAACACATATTAATAATAATAATAATAATTCATTCTTGATATTTATGTTGTGTTTTTCTCACTATTCAAAGTGCTTTTACATAGTGAGCGGGGATCCACTTCATCCACCACTAATGTGCATGCAGCGCTCACCTGGATGATCCGACAGCAGCCATTTTGTGCCAGTATGCTGACCAAGGGGGTGAAGGGGTGAGAGATAGTTAGCCAAATAGAGACAGGGGAGGATGAGGAGACCAGAACACCCTGATGATAGATCTGCCCCTGGATGCATCAATGGCTTCACAATGAGGCAGAAGCAGGACCTGAACCAGCAATCTGAGGTTCAGTGACCAATGCCTTAGTTGCTACTGAAGTGACTATGAGTGCATTGTGTGTATGTTATAGGAATAAATCAGAATATACAGCAGACCTAAACTTCCATCCATACCTTCAAGCTGCCATTCATGTCCATAGGATACCAGAGACTATTCCAGAAGCATTGAACACACAGCCGAGCAAACACTGGATGGGCACCAGGGACTCTAGGACTCTAACATAATTTTAGTTTGTCACTCAGTTTTTTTTTTGCATTATTATGAACAAATATAAATTTAGCCAATAAAGGTAGCACTTGCTGTTTCGTAATACCTCTGAAGCATGTCAAATGGAGCAGTTCCCTTTGTGCCTTCATTTAAGAGGACAAATGGCCCCCAGAAAGCCTTGTAGCTAAGATCTAAATCCCTCTTGTTATCCACGTAATTGCTTTATTTTATTATGGCATTTTCTTGCCCTCATGTGGGCTTTGTTTTCAATGCCTTGGGCCACAAGAAGCATGCTAGATCAGAGAGAAGCTCCTCAATTGAGCCATTATACGTTTCTTGTTTCAAGATTGGGCACACTGATGCTTTTTACGGAGCAGACGCTCCTGCGGGGCCTCATATGATTCCATGCAGGCCAAGTCATTTGAGTTGGAAATGGCGCCTCAGGCAGCAGCAAGTTTCCTAACATTAGGTCCATTATGAGGGCTATTAAGGTAAAGCTAACTCCAGTGGTTTAAAGAGCAGATCCATGGCTCGTGGCGGTCCTTTTATTGGTTAGGGTTAATGTTAGCTCTTCATTCATCTATTTTCTAGACCTGCTTAGTGCAAATTCAGTAGAGCTGGAGCATATTTGATTAATATTTAGCAAAAGGCAGAGAACAACATAGATTTGAAACTGTTTCCACGCAGCGTAGCACATGTAAATATATATTTAGATACACCCATCAAATAAACATGCATGTCTTTGGGATGTGGGAGAAAGCCTACGCAGAAACAGAGGTAGATCAAAAATTCTCCTCTTTTTTTCTTTTAAAGACTATAATAGAGCACGTCCTTCCTGATGTGCCAATGGAAAATAAGAAGACAACACAACCCAAAATAACTAAAAAGCCTGCATTACGTGTTTGAAATGCATGATGGGGTGAGGTGCACAAAAGAAACTGACATCAAGTACCAAGAAACAAAAGGAAAGGCAGAAACCACTGCTGCCTCACTTGTGCCCAAGCAAAAATGGGCTTTTCTGTCCCATGAGTTTATTCCAGAGAGCCTGCTGAAGATTTCCCGTCTCACTTCTCATTCTCTGTGTGCTGCTTCAGCAAAAAAAAAAAATGTGGACAGCTTGTCTCACAACTTCAGACTCGCACCTTTGAAAACCTGCTTGGGTTACTTTGAACAGCCCCAGGGTCATTACTGGCATCAGCACAATTTCCAGTTCATGCCAGTGTGGCAGTTACCCATCTTTCCTCCTGGACTGCCTACTCCTCACCTTTAGCAGGACTCTACCAGTCTCCTTATGGGCTTGACAGCTGCCATCTCGCACACTAGGGAAGTAATTCAGGCCTCTTCCAGTTTGTCACCATCAGTGTCCCTGGCAAATCATCTTCTGGAGCAGTTTTTGTATAAAGTAATAAGTGAGTGATTGGTGTCTCGGCTTTTTTATATATATATATATATATATATATATATATATATATATATATATATATATATATATATATATATATATATTTATATTTATATGTGCCTCGCAGTTAGGAGACCCGGGTTCGCTTCCCGGGTCCTCCCTGCGTGGAGTTTGCATGTTTCGTGTCTGCGTGGGTTTCCTCCCACAATCCAAAGACATGCAGGTTAGGTGGATTGGCGATTCTAAATTGGCCCTAGTGTGTGCTTGGTGTGTGGGTGTGTTTGTGTGTGTCCTGCGGTGGGTTGGCACCCTGCCGGGATTGGTTCCTGCCTTGTGCCCTGTGTTGGCTGGGATTGGCTCCAGCAGACCCCCGTGACCCTGTATTCAGATTCAGCGGGTTAGAAAATGGATGGATGGATATTTATATGTAGGGATTTGTGCCCTGAATTGGCTGGGATTGACTCCAGCAGACCCCCATGACTCTGTATTAGGATATAGCGGGTTGGATAATGACTGACTGACTGACTATATATATATATACACTAAGGGGTTCCCGTGCTCACTTCGTTTGCCAGCCACTTTGCATCTCTGTCACTCGAGTTGTAAAGAGGGGGGCTGAACACACCCCAAGGAGACATGGTTGCTCCTCTGAAACCCCCTTTTAAATGGTGATACAATCAGAAACAAATACTTTTTTTTTTAACTCCTCTTTGTTCGATCAGCTGCTGACTGCTGCTGCTGCCGTGCCGTGTGATCTCCATCTCACGTGGCACTTCAAACATTTCAAAGCCTGTAGATCATTTCTGCTACTCTTTGTCTTTTATTTCCGGCCCCGGGCATGGTTAAACCTTTTGGCACAAAGTCCCGTCTCGTGGGACGTGAGTTCTTGATATTTTTTAGTTTATTATTTAAAAACAGAATAAGAATCTGAAGAGCTAACAACATCACATTAAAGTTCGATAAATTCTGAAAAGAGTGATATCAAACATATATATGTAGGTTTTAAAATAAGCCCGATTTAAAGCATGACAAAAAAGTGACATAAAAACGTCACCATTGCACTTTTATGCTTAGGATTTTATTTATATATATATATATATATATATATATATATATATATATATATATATAAAAATAATTTATATATATATAAATAATATATATATATATATAAATATATATATATATATAAATATATATATAAATATTTAAAAATAGAAAATACAGCACTGACATATATAGATATCTCTCTCTCTCTAAATATATATACATATATATTTATGGTACATAAAATCCAACGTCTGTCTGTCTATATGTCTGTCCGCTTTTCATGAGAGAACTATTTAACAGATTTTTATTGGGTGTTTTTCTATAATTTGCTTGAACATTCTGGTTGACTTTGAAATTTCTCTCATCGAGTTAAGTATCATAGTTTGCTTGCAGTACCAATTTATTTGTGCGAATCCAAGAGAGACACAGCGGGCCGAGGGGGAGGCCTCCATTCGAGTTGCTCTACCTCTCACCACGTGTTGGAGCACACCTTGCCTCCGCTTAGCTAGCAATACGCGTTTGTTCAGCAGACATTATCATCTAGAGATTGTTAAGGAGTAACATTTGACATTTTGGAGAGAGAGATCAGAGCTACGTGTGTTTTAGATGGTGCCTGCTGATTGCCACAGATATCACAACCAGATGCTTTTCTCCCCACTTGAGGGATTCTCTCCCATCAGAGCTGAACACGATCAGATACAGTGCCAATGTTTGACATTGGTGTGTAACTACAGTACCTTGTGCTTGGCCAGAATTACATATTTTAATTTTTTCTATTGATTTTTAAAGTTTGTCCTGTTTCACTACTACGTGGGCAGAGCCTCGGGGGACAACTAATATATATATATAAATATAAAAATTAACTACCATTATCTTTAACTGCGTATTTAGGGACAAGGCCAACAAATGAGGAAATCTCATCCAAAGGATGGCACCATTTTTTATAGCACAGGGTCCACAATCACAGCAATGGGGCATTGGCATCTAAATACAGAACATGGGGTAAGCACCTTCACCAAAACTTCTTCCAGCAGCAACACAAGCTTTTTCTAGATGGTGTCCCTTCCAAGTTCTGGCCAGACCCCAGCATGTTTAGCTCCAGGTGGTTTACCTGTTCTGAAGTACAGGAGCAGTAGTAGTAATACAGTTTCTATGGTGTGATACGATCAGATGTCCTCCCACCTGACTCCTGAAACTGTATGAGAAGGGGGGATTCCGCAGAGCTAACTTTATGTTGGGGACTTACGTAACTACTGTACTATTATCTTTGACTGCATATCTAGGGAGTGAGGCAAACGAATGAGAAAAATTCTAGCAGTGATCCCAGTCTGCCTGTCTTTCTAAGCGTCCTGACAGGGCCAAAGTACCAACACAAGAGTCATGCTTGTTTGACGTGATTATTACTGCTGTGCTTTTCCCTTCTTCCCTTTTACTTCAGGTTGTTTCCAAATCTTTTGAGTTTTGATAAAAGCGCAGGTTTTATCATTCCGAAACAAATGACTTAAAATAAAATTCCCACGAATACCTTAGTACCTTCTATTTTAAGACTCTGGGTTATGTGGCAGCCATGTAAATTTAAATTGCCTTATAATGAATAAGAAGAAAATATGTAATCTGTAGCTGCGTTTACCCAAAATGACCAAAGCTCTGCAGCTTTAGTTTGCTTCATGGGATTCTGGCAATAGCTTGACGCATTGAAATGATTCCACAAACAAAATATCTTCATTTTCACGAGATTTTGTAAAAATTCAAGGTAAAACAGTCCACATAAAAATAGAGAAAAAATTGATAGAGCAAAGAAAAGAAAAGTTCTTGTTTAAGAAAAGTTCTGTTTAAAGCTTACGTATCTCGTAAGTTTCCTCACACAATTTCTAAACGGTCAGAAAACTGTATGTCTGTCCCGTTTACAAACTGCAAAGGGGGTCTTTCAGTCCCTGCTAGCAATGAGCCAATTCTAAAACACGCACTGACTTAATTAACATCAGGATCTGACTTCACCCTGGGACGTCTGCTATTTGTGGGTGGCCACCCTGAAGAAATAATCAGTGTGAAGAGACCAGGGTCTGGTGTTCTCCGGGGGCTCCCGTCTGGTGAGTCGGACTCGTGAGTGCGTTTCTTCATGATAGCCAGCGGAGAAGCTGTTTTCGCCAGAGGACTGTTGTGTTCCCTCATGCCTTACGGTAGGAATTGAACTGTAGGTTTCTTCTCCATATATATGGACTATGTTAAAACTTTCTTTCTGCTTTCTCTGAGAACAGTTTTTTTATTTTCCTTTATTGTCTGCTTCCAACTCGGGGAAAGGATTTGGCTGCAGGGGAGTGCATCTGGGGAAGTGGGATCACGAATGAGCACTCAGGCACCGAGCGAGGAAATGTAATCAGCAGTTTTCAATATATTTATCAGTCCCACTTTTTTTCAGATTTTAATTTTTTTGCCAGTTATTTAAGGGCATGCATAGGGGACAAGAGGGGCTGAGGACTGAATACAGTAAAATTATTTTATTCTTCAAATATCGTCCACTTCCCTCTCGGGTGGTGAAGTATAGGAATTGCATTCCCATATCGGGCGATTGCTACAATGTAACTGTGAGTTTTGTTGCAGTTTACAGCTGATTACCGTCCTCTACCCAAGAATTTCAACAAAGGTCGAAAGCACACAGTAAGATGAAATATCGGCCTCCAGGACCAAAGGTGCAACGTACAACACAACAGGACAACAGCTCTTAGGACAGAACACAAGAGGATGAATAGGAGAGGGAAATAAATAATATAATATCCATACATATAACTGCATATACAGTATATCTACTCTATATATATATTGTGTTCCCCAGCCGGGACGCCCAGGAGGACGAGAGGAGGACTTGTGCCTCCTCCAGACTGCGTTATGTTGGGGGCCTCGGGTAAAGGGCTTGGAAGCCCAGTCCTGTAGGGACCCGTGGCCAGCGCCCCAGTGCCTGATTATCCCGGGAGCCCGGCACTTCCGCCACACCAGGAAGTGCCGGGGGGAAGACTTTGGAGGACACCTGGAGAGCTGCCGGGAGGAAAGCCGGCACTTCCGCCACTCTGGGGTGTGGCCAAGGGAAGAATGCCGGGAACACCTGGTGCTCGTCCGGGAATCATATATAAGGGGCCGCCTCCCTTTAGTGAGCAGTGGATGTCGCGTGGAAGTGGACAGAGCTGGAGAGAGGACTGGAGGCGGCCAGGAAAGAAAGACACAAGGACTGTGAGCCCTGGACTTTGAGGAATCGGTGCAAGAGGCACTGGGGTTTTGGGTTGCACGTAATTTGTAAATAGTGTAAATAAATAGTGTGTGGTGGAACTATGTTGTCCGTCTATGTGTGTCCGGGTCAAAGTTCACAATATATATAAAATCCTAAGCCTAAAAATGCAACGATTTTGTGCAACGATTTTATGTGATGTTTTTATGTCACGGTTTTTGACACGCTTTAAATCCGGCTTATTTTAAAACCTATATATATATATATATGTGTTTGGTATCATTCTTTTCAGAATTTATCGTACTTTAATGTGATGTTGTTAGATTTTCAGATTCTTATTCCATTTCTTAAATTATAAACTAAAACATATCAAGAACTCATGTCCAGCGAGATTAGACTTTGTGTCAAGAGATTTAACCATAAAAGAACAAAGAGTAGGACAGCTGCTGTACAAACTTTGAAATGTTTGATGTGCCGCACAAGATGCAGATCACACGGCATGGCAGCAGCAAGCCAGAAGCTGATCGAGCAAAGATGAGGTAAAAAAAAAAAATGATTTGTTTCCCATTGTATCACCGTTTAAGACGGGGTTTCAGAGGAGCGACCGCATCTCCTTGGGGTGCATTCAGCCCCCCTCTTCACAACGCAAGCAGCAGAGGCGTGAAGCGGATGGCACAAAGCGCAGGCAAGGGGGGTTGGCGAGTGAATCGAGCACGGGGTAAGCCCCCTATTACTAAATATAAAAATACAAATATATAATAACTATACCTAAATATGAAAATATATCCAGCACAAAGGACTTTGGGGAGGGAGGCACATCAGGGAGGCTGTAACAGATGTAGACTATAGACTAAGGACTTCAGTTGTGCTTGAAAGTTTGTGATCCCTTTAGAATTTTCTAGATTTCTGCATAAATATGACCTAAAACATCATCAGATTTTCACTCAAGTCCTAAATGTAGATAAAGAGAAACCAGTTAAACAAATGAGACAAAAATATTATACTTGGTCATTTATTTATTGAGGAAAATGATCGAATATTACATATTTGTGAGTGGCAAAAGTATGTGAACCTCTAGGATTAGCAGTTAGTTTGAAGGTGAAATTCGAGTCAATGGGATGCCAATCAGGTGTGAGTGGGCACCCTGTGTTATTTCAAGAACAGGATCTATCAAAGTCTGCTCTTCACAACACATGTTTGTGGAAGTGTATCATGGCACGAACAAAGGAGATTTCTGAGGACCTCACAAAAGGAGTTGTTGATGCTCATCAGGCTGGAAAAGGTTACAAAACCATCTCTAAAGAGTTTGGACTCCACCAATCCACAGTCAGACAGATTGTGTACAAATGGAGGAAATTCAAGACCATTGTTACCCTCCCCAGGAGTGGTCGACCAACAAAGATCACTCCAAGAGCAAGGCACACGTGTAATAGTCGGCAAGGTCACAAAGGACCCCAGGGTAACTTCTAAGCAACTGAAGGCCTCTCTCACATTGGCTAATGTTCATGTTCATGAGTCCACCATCAGGAGAACACTGAACAACAATGGTGTGCATGGCAGGGTTGCAAGGAGAAAGCCACTGCTCTCCAAAAACATTGCTGCTCATCTGCAGTTTGCTAAAGATCACGTGGACAAACCAGAAGGCTATTGGAAGAATGTTTTGTGGACAGATGAGACCAAAATAGAACTTTTTGGTTTAAATGAAAAGTGTTATGTTTGGAGAAAGGAAAACACTGCATTCCAGCATAAGAACCTTATCCCATCTGTGAAACATGGTGGTGGTGGTATCAGGGTTTGGGCCTGTTTTGCTGCATCTGGGCCAGGACAGCTTGCCTTCATTGATGGAACAATGAATTCTGAATTATATCAGAGAATTCTAAAGGAAAATGTCAGGACATCTGTCCATGAACTGAATCTCAAGAGAAGGTGGGTCATGCAGCAAGACAACGACCCTAAGCACACAAGTCGTTCTACCAAAGAATGGTTAAAGAAGAATAAAGTGAATGTTCTGGAATGGCCAAGTCAAAGTCCTGACCTTAATCCAATCGAAATGTTGTGGAAGGACCTGAAGCGAAGTTCATGTGAGGAAACCCACCAACATCCCAGAGTTGAAGCTGTTCTGTACGGAGGAATGGGCTCAAATTACTCCAAGCCGGTGTGCAGGAATGATCAGAAGTTACTGGAAACGTTTAGTTGCAGTTATTGGGGGGTCACACCAGATACTGAAAGCAAAGGTTCACATACTTTTGCCACTCACAAATATGTAATATTCGATCATTTTCCTCAATAAATAAATGACCAAGTATAATATTTTTGTCTCATTTGTTTAACTGGTTTCTCTTTATCTACTTGTAGGACTTGAGTGAAAATCTGATGATGTTTTAGGTCATATTTATGGAGAAATATAGAAAATTCTAAAGGGTTCACAAATTTTCAAGTACAACTGTATAAGAAATGGCAGGTAAGTAGTGTAAACTTGTATTATATGTGCAATTACACTGTGCAAATATGAACAATTGTGCGAGTATGCATTGAGTTGAGAGAGTAAGAATGATGGCAAGTAAACATAACATTGTAGGTATATGAAGCAGCCGAGGGGATTAAATAGGGCAGAGCAGTTTGTGAAGAAGACAGTCCAGTGCGGAAGGGGGGGCAGCACGGTGTTCAGGATCCGGATCTGCTTGAGGGGAATAAGTTATGGTACAGTCTAGCAGACCTCCAAATGGAAGGGAGGGGGTAAACAGTTTGCTGGGTAAGGGTAGCAGGGGTCGGCCACGATGCTGGTGGTCTTAGGTAGGGAGCGGGAGGTTTAAATGTTCTGGAGGCTTGGCAGAGGCCTGCCGAGCAATCCGCACAATCCTTGTAGTTTTAATGGCTACTGCTCTGCGATAGTCCAATATTCAACAAATGTAGACTCAACGTCACCAAGGCAGTGGGGCGCTCTCTTTATGTCTAAACCAGGGGTGTCAAACTCCAGGCCTGGTGGGCTGCAGTGGCTGCAGGGTTTTCATTCTGACCCTTTTCCTAATCATTGATCAGTTTTCACTGCTAATTCATTTCTTTTCCCTTCATTTTAATAGCCCTGTTTTTAAGCATTCAGTCCTCTGAATTGATTCGTTTCTTCATGAAATGGCAGCCAAACAGAAATGAGACGTGAAACGAGCCGATAGATGAGCAGCTAAACTGGGATTTCAAACTCCATCCAATCTATTAATGAGAAGCTGATTCTTGCTGTTAGTTAATTAAGCCCGTTATTTAATTTTGTGGTCTGTTGCTGCTCTCATTCCGCCACAGCAGACATTTCCAAAACTGTTGATTTTCTGTTTGTCAAAATGTTTTGGTGACTTGAGAGATCAACCTTACTGAGACCTTCACTTTTCTTTATTTTCAGATATTGTGTGACGGGCAGGTCGTGTTGTGTCTCATTATTGTCTGGCTGCTAATTCAAAAAAAGACACAACTAAGGGGTCTGAGTCAAGTTAATTAAAACTAAGGCAAAAGAAGTTAATTAGCAGCACAAACTGGTCACTAATGAAGAAGATGGTTAGAATGAAAACCTGCAGCCACTACGGCCCACCAGGCCTGGAGTTCGACACCTGTGGTCTAAACGAAATGAAAGTAAATAAATGGAAAGAAAAGTCAGAATTAAGCAATGTGGGGAGTTCTTAAGAAATGTAATGATTTACTTCATGAGACAGAAGCGCATAATAAACAAGCATAATTGTGTCACAAATTTGGAATTTTAAAATAGGTGCTTCAATTTAAATGTCAGTCATTATCCAACCCGCTATATCCTAACTACAGGGTCACAGGGGGTCTGCTGGAACCAATCCCAGCCAACACAAGAACAAATCCCAGGGCAGGTCGCCAGCCCACCACAGGGCACACACACACAAAGCACAATTTAGGATTGCCAATGCACCCAACCTGCATGTCTTTGGACTGTGGGAGGAATCCGGAGCACCCGGAGGACATGCAAACTCCATGCAGGAAGGACCAAGGAAGCGAACCCAGGTCTCCGTACCGCCAGGCGCCACCGGGCCGCCCCAATTTAAATGTTTGAAGTCTAAATATTCTCAAATGGAATAGAAATTTGCTATTAGTCACCCTCTGAGAGAGATGATAGAGGGTAGTCCCCTAGTAAAGGACTAAATAACGGCACATTAATAATCGCTGACCCTGAAACAGTCTAAAACGACACCTCACATAAGCGGGTTTCAAACAGTCGTTCAGATTGTCTCGTTTATGGGTATGTTGGTGACCGTAACCTCGAATTACACCAGATTGGCCTACCGATTAAAGAGAGGAGAGGTTGGGGAGCACACGTTAATGACAGCGCACCCACCACACGATGACCCACCCGGTTTGAGACCCGAGCGCAGCCGTGCAACGGGTGGTGTTAAGGAGATTATAGAGGTGGACTACAAACTACAGGGTGGTCCAGATCTAATTCTGCAGATCCAGATTGTCTGGATGACTTTGATTTATGCGGAGACGATTCCAGTTCGGCGCAAAGACGATTCTTCATGTCGTCAGTTCGCACACTTCTCGGTGGCCTGGGATTTTTTTGGGTGACTTTCTATGAAATAAACTTAATAAGTTATAGCGTAATGAAAATCGCATAATTATATCTGGACCACCCTATGTAAAGGTTGTCAGTTCAATCACTCCCTCATGTTGTCACCCAAACTATCTCAGGCTTCAATGGTAAACATGGTGTGGTGGAGAAAAATCAAAGAACGCGAGTTTGAGTGGCAACATTTAAATGACAGCACATAGAGCATGTTGGTGAGGTAATTCAAAAGCCCCTTCTTCTATTCTTTTCACCCCTCTAAAGGGGGGCAACTTTCCTTACAACAAGTAAAGCTGATCTTTTAATTTCATTTCCATAGCCCCCCTCTCTCCCCTTGAGGTCGACAGATGGATGGATGGTCAGCTCTTTAGTCATTCAGACTTGCATGTGCTGCGTGATGTCCGTTATTAAACAGTTTCTAGTGCAGATATAATTAGATTAAGACTAATTGCGTTATATAAGTTAGCCCACTTCTCTGCTCCCACCGTTTTCCTTTGCATCACAGCTCTGTTAGCAGCGTTAGTCATTTTTTTTTGATTTTCAGACTGTAAAATAGACATGTTGACACAAGCCAAGAAATTATGCAATTGAATGTGTCATTAAGAAGAGCTGCCAGAAGGCACAACTTTAAATGTACAGTATGCTAATTATTTCATTGCACAGACATCGAAGGAACTGTTTTAATGGATTCTATGCTATTTATTAATTTTTTTCGCTTTTCTTTGCTTTTCTTTGAGCTGTCAATGCCATCCCACTATACTCTAGATGAGAGAGAATGAGTTTTTGTCTTTATATGTCAGGTTTATTTTGCCATATTCTGTACGCGTTTGTGTTAGCCTTCCCTACAATTAAATGATTAATTACAGGGGATTCAAGAAGTATGAAGAACCCTTCACTTTCTGCACACTTTCAAATGGATAGATTTGCCATTTTATATCCATCAATCTACACACAATAACCCATAATGTCATAACATATTTTCAGAAAGGGGGACAATTTTTTTTAAAAAATCACAAACTGAAATCTCTCATTCATAGAAGAATGGGGCCATAGAACAGTTCGAGTGCCCATGTTGACCCCGGTCCACTGCCGAAAGCACATACAAAGGGCACATGAGTGTCAGAACTGGACCATGGAGCAATGGAAGAAGGCGGCCCGGTCTGACAAATTCCATTTCTCTTTATAGGTCATGTGGATCGGGTTACAAAATGGCAGGTCTTGTGAGGTGCTTCCAGTATGCAGTGGTTGTCCAAGGAAGGACAACCTGTGAACCAGAAACAGGGTCATGGACGCCTAAGGCTCAGTGATGCTTGTGGTTGGTGAAGTCTAACCCATCTGGGTCAATCCCAGAGAAGAGCTGCTGTAGCACCATTTGATGAAAAACGCAGTGCTGGCCATGAGAGAAAGGCGTCAGAACTCACAGTGCGTGGGCATCATTTACCTGGGGTAGGGAAGACGGCATTATGGGAAGAAGGCAAGTGTGATGCTCTGGGCCAGGGGATCTGAGGCTCGGTCCTGGGGCCCGACCCCCTGTGGCTGCAGGTTTTTGTTCCAATCAGCTTCTGTTATTAATTGGACTCCTGGGCTAATTAAGTGAACTGTTATTTCCCAGATTCTGTGTTTTGGGAACAATGCAGAAATTAGAAAACTAAATTTGGTAAAAATATATATATTGTGTCAGATAGAGGGCACTATCGTCCTCTTGAACCCTCAGACCAAATGTCAGACACCAGGTAAAAGTCCAATAAGTTGCCTTTATTATTAATAATAGTTCACAAAGCACCCTCCTCTCCACAATACTCATTAAATAAATCCACAATACAATAATCAATAATACACTCCACCACTCCCAGACGCGTTGCCACTCGCCATCTGGGAATTTCCCATTGTCCTTTATAGTGCCTGACCCGGAAGTGTTCCCAATCCTTCAGACCATGTGACCTCCTATCACTTCCGGGTCAGATAAAAAGTCCTCTTCTTCATCCCGGAAGTATGTCATTCCCTCTGTCGCCTTGACTAAGACATACTTCCGGGTTATAGGTGAATCCCCAGTCTCTGTGTCTTCCTGTGGCGTCCTCTGGAGGTCCCCATGGTATCCAGCAGGGCTGTGATGAAAAACTCCAGTGTCCATGATGCCCTGCTGGAACTCGGGGCTCCTCTATGTTGCATGCAGGGCTCCACCTGGCGGCCTTGGGGTATTGACCAGGATGAAAGGCCGGCCATATCCCACAATATATATACTGTATATAATGGAAACATTAGCCCTAGTCACACACAGGCACAGAGAGACAAGTGCAAAATACTCCCCTTGATTTTCTTTTAGCACACAATGCCCTCAATTGCCACTACGGCTCTTGTTTCTTTTTCTTCTTCTCTTTCTTCTTTCTCTCTTCTTTACCACCTACACTCCTCCACACAAGCTCTGTCCTCCACTTCCCGACTACGGCTCCCAGAATGGAGTGAGGTGGTCTCTTTTATACTGCAACCAGAAGTGCTTCAGGTGTACTCTGATCTTCTTCTGGCAGCACTCCTGAGTGTGATGGAAGTGCTGTAAGGGTCCCCAGAATTACTCCACATGTTCCCGGATCCTCTTCCGGCAGCACTCCCGAGTGTGGTGGTAGTGCTGCAGTCCATGGCTCCGGGACTGTCCGGGCACCCCTGTTCCAGTGACCACGGGCCCCAATAGGGTTGAGTTTCCAAACTCCAAGTCTGTAGCCCCGATGCAATCCAGGGAGGCTGCCCTCTCACATCCTGGGGGAGGTATTGTTGTGAATATGTCCTCTCCCCTGGTCCTGCCATCATCGAGGTGTCCCAGCCGTCCGCTACAATATATATACACAGTATACTAGCTGTCCCTCGCAGCTCCGCCTGTGTTGTAGTGAAACAGGACAAAATTTAAAAATCAATAATAAAAATTTTAAAATTGTGTCATTTGTATTGAGAAGAATTTATATTGATAGCTTTCATATCTGAGAGCTTCTTGATACACAATATTTTTGCTATCGGGGCGAGAATGTAGCTGTGATCTCTTTGCTAAAAATGTAAAAAGTTAGCAAGGTATCTCTGGCCAAGCGGAAGGTCGGTACACTCACACGTCAAATGCTGGCACTGTGACTGATCGTGTTCAGCTCTGACGGGCGAGCGTCCTCCACGGCCGTGATATCTCTGGCAATGATCAGCTACCCTCTAAAACACACGTAGCTCTGATCTCTTTCTCAAAAACGTCAAACGTTCCTCTTTAACAATCTCTAGATGATGATGTCTGCTGAACAAACTGGATTCACTAGCTAAGTGGAGGCGAGGTGAGAGGTAGAGCGACTCAAACGGAGGATGGCATGTGAGTGAGGAGGACCCTGCCCGGCTCCCCACTCCTGAGGTCCCACCTCGGCCTGCAGCCTCTCTCTTGGATACGTGTGAATAAATCAAAGGTGCAACCGAACTATGATACTTAGCGTGATGAGAGAACAATCATCCGGAATGTTCAAGCAAATTACAGAAAAAAAACAATCTAAATCCGTGAAGTAGTTCTCTCGTGAAAAGCATACAGACGTTGGATTCTGTATATATAGAGAAATTCAAATGTGCTAAGCAGTTATATGGGATTTTTTTCTGTCTTTTTAACAATATCTACTCTTCCAGCTGTTCTAATTGTTTAATTAATCCTTTATTAACTAATTAGTGGGTCTGCTGCTAAAGTATTTGCAGTTTTTCATGTTTCAGTGTTGTTTGCCTGGGTGTCAGCTTTGCTCATTTTTAATTGTCATTATTAAGTTACGTCCTGCGGTGGGTTGGCACCCTGCCCAGGATTGGTTCCTGCCTTGTGCCCTGTGTTGGCTGGGATTGGCTCCAGCAGACCCCCGTGACCCTGTGTTCGGATTCAGCGGGTTAGAAAATGGATGGATGGATTATTAAGTTACAATGAAGGGGGGGAACTGCACAGAGAAACAAGAAAATATAATGAAATCAGCAAAACAGTGTTAAGCACTTTACCTCTATAGCAAATACAGAAATATTTCTAAATGTCTTATAAATGTAAAAATCCTGCTGTGGTGCTTTTCTGAATGTAGAATAAGAGAAGAAAAAAAAATGGCAGCTAACTAAATGAGATCAGTGTTATCGGTCGTTGTCACCGATTATGAATCTGGCTGGAACAAAACCCTGATGCCACATTGGGCCCCCCCAGGACCGAGTTTGAGAACCCCTGCGTTAGGCAATGATCTGCTGGGAAACCCTGGGGCCTGGCATTCATGTGGTTGTTACTTTGACACGTGCCACCCACCTAAAGATTGTTGCAGACCACATACACCCCTTCTTGGCAACGGTACAATATAATTTATTTTTGTATAGCCCAAAATCACACAAGAAGTGCTGCAATGGGCTTTAACAGGCCCTGCCTCTTGACAGCCCCCCGGCCTTGACTCTCTAAAACCGTAATGGGGAATAAATGGAAGAAATGTTGGGAAAGGCAATTCAAAGAGAGACCCCTTTCCAGGTAGGTTGGGCTTGCAGTGGGTGTCAAAAAGAAGGGGGTCAATACAAGCAGAATTTAACAGTAGATGATATCCCATGGGTCCTCCCTGCGTGAAGTTTGCATGTTCTCCCCATGTCTGGGTGGGTTTCCTCCCACAGTCCAAAGACATGCAGGTTAGGTGGATTGGCGATCCTAAATTGTCCCTAGTATGTGGGTGTGTGTGTGTGTGTCCGGCGGTAGGCTGGCACTCTGCCTGGGGGTTTGTTTTCTGCCTTGTGCCCTGTGTTGGCTGGGATTGGCTCCAGCAGACCCCCGTGACCCTGTGTTCGGATTCAGCGGGTTAGAAAATGGATGGATGGATGGATGGATGATATCCCATAATATGATTTGGATTTGTTTAGAGGCCTGGAGACCTTGGCCATCAAGCTGCCTCCCCCATTTGACCATTCCACAGCTGAAACAGCCAATCCGATGAAAGGACCCCTCTTCCCCATGATTCCTATGATCCTCCATCAGGGATGACTTTACATTAGGCAGGCAAAACAACTTGGTAGGTGGGCCGTGGCACCAAGTGCCACATTTGAGAGGTGGTATTTTGATGGTGGTGGCCTCTTTCAGCAACATCATGTGCCCTGCCACCCTGCAAAAACTGTTCAGGAATGGTTTGAGGAGCATGACAAAGAGTTGAAGGTGTTGACTTGGCCTCCAGATTCCAAAGATCTCCGTCCAGTCGAGCATTTGTAGGATGTACTGGATTAACATATCCAATCCATGGATGACTCATCAAGCAACCTACAGAACTTAAAGGAGGCTGCTAATGTCCCACAGGACACCTTCGGAGGTTTGTGGAGTCTGTGCCTCGAGGTGTCAGAGCTCTTTTGGTTGCACGACACAATATTAGACAGGTGGTTTATTGATGTTGTGAAAGGGAACAGACTCAACACACTTAACAAGGTTTGGGGCAGCCACCCGTATGAGATTCCTGGCTGAAAATGGTTTTTTAAATAGCGCAGAACTGTTCACAATACTGAATCCAAAACTTAACTGATGAGGGTTGGAAAAGATGGCGGCTTTAAGTGATTAGACCGGAAGTGATGTAGGGGGACTGGAAGTGATGTCCTTCTAATGTCAGCCTGTGCACCGGAAGTGACGTTCTTCTAGGTGCCAGAACTGGCCTCGTCCGCACTGAATCAGGTTTTAGCGGCTGGTCTGTACAGATAACAGGAGAAGGTTTAGTGCATCCCGCCACCCCCTGGCCTGGCGTAGAATACCTCTGCTTGGTCCACACAATGCACCCCTACTCGCACCTTTGTGACAATGTATAATACACTGGTGAGACCACATCTGGAGTATGCACTACAAGAAAGACATAGCAGCACCTGAAGCTGTGCAGAGGAGAACAACCTATCTCAGCGCTTGAGGATATGTCGTATTCTGACCGACTCAGAGAATTAAACTTGCTTAGTCTCAGGCAGAGGACCTAACTCAGGTCTTCAGAATCCTCAAAGGCATTGATAAAGTAGGCCCAGCAGAATCAACTTGACGGTGAATGACGTACTTGAGGACGTTAAGGGAAAGTGCATTGAGGGCTGAAGCCGGGAAGCACTCCTTTACACAAAGAGTTGTGGGAATCTGCAACAAACTACCGAGACATGGAGTTGATGCAGAAACCTGGAGAACCGTTAAGAAGAACCTGGTTGAGACATTGGGACAGCTGAGCTATTAGCCTAATGGACAAGCTTGATGGATTGAATGATCTTCTCTCCTTTGTAAAATTCCTTATGTGTTTATTGTAGGGTTTTTGGTTGACTTGAGATTGTTCACTCTGGAAATGGAGATCTGCTCTTCTGCATAAAGTGCAGCTTATTCAGTTAAGCGTAACATTAAATGCATAAAGGCAAATCTCGCTAATGCACTGGACGGCTCCAGGTTTTTGATTTATTGTCCACATTAATAGCGGCCTAATCAAACATTGGGATTGTTTGCTCTTTCTAATTATCTTTACTCTTTACTGGATATGCTGCACTCAAGCATGCATAGGCACCAGGAGGCTTTCAGGTTAGTTTGCTGTAAGATGCACCAACGATGTGCCACTTGAGTTATCTCGGCCTTAATTAGATCAGATAGATAGCAGTATCAGCAGCTGGAGAAGGGAGCCATGTGTGAAGGCAAACTGCATTAGGAACGCAGTGGCAGAGACTGACAAAGACTTCAAAAGTTAACCTTTTATCTGCTCCAGTTAGTAAAATCACACAGCTTACAAGAATGATTAGCTCGTCTACATGTGTGTCTGCTCCACTCCGTGAATTCATTTTGCGAGTCCATCCATCTCATTAGGCCTTTACATTTGTAAGGTGGGGTTACGCGAGCCACAAGGAGGTTTCTTTAAACTGATAAAATCTCTTTAACAAAACTGTAGAAGCTGATTGTCCGTCCATCCACTGAATTATCAAATCCAGTTTAGGGTCACAGGGTGACGTGTATGTTAGCTTTATGAGTGCCCCTGAACTGAGTAAATGTAAAGCTGATGTCACGTTACGTGACTTTTTGTTGTGGAGCATGTCAGATTTGCCGATCTCGTCACGGATCTTGTCGCTAACACCATGTCAGCTCGCACAACTGAAAATTGCAGCCCATGGTCATATTTACTGACCGAGCACCAATCTCCCAGGAGAGCCTCCTTTTCTGACAGCCAATAGCAAAGCTGCATGACGGAGCCCCTACTGTGCGAAGGGTTAACATCTGTGGCAAGTTCAGTCTCAGCCCTTTAACTCTTTTTTCCGTTCTGTTTTTAGCAGATAAAACACAAGACATCCGACAGACGAGATTCTCTTCCATTTGTGAGATTCAAGACATGTGTGTTCCTCATTCCCCGTCGCCACATTCTATGCACTGTCCTTCTGGGTGAGCATTCATTGGTTCCTTTGTTTGTCAGCTCTCCTGCGTACACAGCCCACCCATCCAACTAACAACCTGTTTGATTTTATCTTAGCCAGTCGCAGGCTAGTTGGGTGTGTCACAGTAGATGATCGCCTTTATGGAGTGGGCTAAGATTATGTAAATGAAGGCTATGAGATAAAATTGGTGGAAAAGTCGTCTAATGTGACATGATCTAACTCTGGTGCCTGCTTTACGCCCGCTACTGCCAGGATTGGCATGTGCTTTCCCGCAATCCTGAAGGAGATTATATGGTTTTGGTAAAATTAGGTAACATATAACTAAAATGTGAAGGCATTGCCTCGTGGACGGTTTAAAATTGGATGACTGTCCCATCTTGCATTATATTTTGTGACCGCAAAGAAGTTAAACCCACAGGAATGAGTTAAAGACACATATGATTTATCTCAGTGCACATATTTTCATTTTCAATAGAGTTTTATGACTGCCTCATTTCACCATTTGATTGAGAGATAAAATGATTAATTGCCTGCATTAGGACTGGATGAGAATAGCATGGTGGCACAGCGAAGAGCCACACAAGTTCAGCATGCTGGCCTTGAATTCCTTGTGTAGAGTTTCCATGTTCTACCCAACTGTGGGTTTTTATCGGGGTATTCCAGGTTTCTTTCCACAACCTAAACAAGCACATGACAATTCTGCATAACAACTGTAATTAATCCTTAAATCTCTGATAGTGAACCTCCAAAACCCACCAGTACACACCTATTAGTTCATTTGTATGAGAATGATAAGAGCAGACAATGCTCAATCTGTCACTGATAACAAACAGTTTGGCTGGAAACAATATGCTATCTGTGCAATTCAGAGCTACTAGTTAAGGCTCTGTCACTTTAGACTTTCCCAGCGATTTTTAGTCATAGCCTACATTTACATCATCTTAAGCAGTCGGATGCAGTTGACGGCACACTCCCATGAAGCTTGATCGTGTAACGTGACATACCCTATGAGTGAGGCCGGCTGTGACAACATCAAACAGGTTTGATTTTCTGTTTGGCAGGAGGGGGCGGGCTCTGTGAGTGCAAGAGGTGAGAACCAATGAGCAGTCAGCTGGCAGTACAATGCAAAGAATGTGCAAAATTGAACCTAACAAATAGAAGAAAATGTCATGTGTGTCATACATATATATATATATATATATATATATATATATATATATATATATATATATATATATATGTGTGTGTATACAGGGTGGTCCAGATCTAATTATGCAGATCCAGATCGTTTGGATGACTTTGATTTATGCGGGGACGATTCCAGTTCGGCGCGAAGACGATTCTTCATGTTGTCAGTTCACGCACTTCTCAATGGTTCAGGATTTTTCGGGTGATTTTCTATATAATAAACTTAAAAAAGCATAATGAAAATTGCATAACTAGATCTGGACCACCCTATATTCTGTCAAAGATGAGACAAGAGCCACAAAAAAGATTTGGGGCAGCCACCCATATAATTTTTCCTGGCTGCAAAGTGGATGAATTTTTAGTACAGATGTGTACAGGTTTGAGTCCAAAACAGAAGTAACTGGTGAGGTTGAGATGGTGGGTTTCTAAAGTGCGGCAGAGGAAGTGAGGTAATTATGACCGGAACCGGACGTGACATCATCGGGCTCGTGACCAGAAGGGGGCATCTTCTGGACCAAAAATGACGTCATGGGGCTCCTGACCGGAATGGGCATCTTCTGGACCGAATGTGACATCATGGGGCTCCTGACCGGAAGTGACGATCATGGAGGCCAGGAAGAATTTCCCATAATGGATCTGCAATGGAAAAAGAGAAAGGATCAGTTCACCTCGCCACCCCCTGATCTGGTATGGAATTACCTTCCCTCGAGCCCTTTAGCTGTCTCCCATGCGCACGTGTGTGACTCTAGATATATAATTTCATAGATCTGAATCACAATCTGATTATTTGGATGGTTAACCACACGTGTTGTGTACTCTTTATATTATTTGACGGGTACTCTGTAACAAATCTATGATCTGCTTCTCGCAACTGAGTGGACATGGCGGATGTTTGCTGACTGGCCGACCAACCACAAGCGTTACCATCCAATTAATCCAGCGTTTCTCAACCTTTAAGTATTTGCGATCTGAGTTTTCATAACAGTTTTAATTGGGCCCCCCTAATGTTTTTTTGAATGGAACCCACTAATACCAATTTGTTCTTTTTTAATTAATGATATATCATAGATGCATATTTTATTATACATACTTAACTTTTAGCGACATTTATCTAACTCCATATTTATTTTTCTAGCATCAGAATGTAGTTTAAGTTCATTTGTTTTGGTTTCAATAGATGGATTTTTCATATTTTCAATTCTTGTTTTCTTTATTTCACATCTTTGCGCCCCCCCCCCTTTTTGTTACTTCACGCCCCCCTAGGGGGGCCCGCCACACAGGTTGAGAACCACTGAATTAATCAGATTGTGATTCAGACCTATGAATGTAAGACCATGTCAAGTACGTGAACCTGCCACCATGGCGCAACGTTAGAGGCTTCGCTTCATCGGCTGGCATCCAAGGTTTGATCCCCATAAGGAGAAGCAAAGGAACGTACAGCTGAGGAGCGAGCCCCAGTAAGGGTGAAACACGTGTCGTGTACTCTTTGTATTATTTGGCAGGTACTGTATCATTTATCCTTCTATATAAAAGCAGTCGGGTGTCCTTCCGTCCCGTGAGTGCTACGCAGGCGCGGAGTTTCACACACGCCCCGTCTATTTTGCAATGCACGATGGGATGTGTAGTTTCGTTTTTCCAGGTAAAAGATGATTTCCTACTCCAGACTGTGCAATATCTTCTTCTTCTTTCTTACTAAATAAAAGTGGTCGGGATTATCCTTCCGTCCCGTGAGTGGAAAGCGTAGCGGTATTCTGCTTATCACAGACTTACTGCTTGCAGCTTGTGGTACGAAGCGACATGATGTGAGTTCTGGTGCTCCCATCGTTCCCTTGCTTTTGTGTGCGATGCGCTGGAAAAATAGACAAAATGATGTCTCTGGAAATAATTCATGTTGATGGAGTACAAATGCCTCACCGCGTAGTAAATATCAGGGGGGTTCAAAAGGGCGACCTCAGTATAGAAAAAAGTTTAAATTTCATCACAAAAATAACAGAAACTGCGAGTATTAAAGTAATACCACTCAAATGCAATATAACCAAATGAATGAGTTTGTGTAAAATATCAAATTGATCTACATATTGAATTGCCTTAAGAAGTGGTCAACTTAAAAGTCTGTCGCCTTAAAAGGCGGGTCAGCCTAGTATATATATATATATATATATATATATATATATATATATATATATATATATATATATATATATATATATGGCTATTAAAAATGAAAGAGCAGATTTCAAAAATTTATTTCAAACAAACTGTATAAGACAGAAATACATTCGCACATCACTGGACAGAGGAAAGTTTAAAGTTTTAACGCCCAGCTATAAGTACCAGTCAATGCCACCCAGCCCTGTTTCTCGTTTATAGTAAAATGGCAACACCACATGAGAAATTAGACTCACCGAAGGTATATATGTTTTGTGCCGTTTCTACAAGCAAAGTTTATGGACCTTTCTTTCCAGACTGTGACTGGATTTCCATACCTGGACCTGCTACAAAACTGGTTGTTTCCCCACCGTCAAGAAGATTCGAATGACTTCGTATTCATGCAAGATGGTGCCCTGCCTCATTTCCACTTGGAGATCCGGCGTTACCTGAACGACATCCTTCCAGGACGATGGATTAGAAAAGGTGGACAACAAGATCTTGCTCATCATCTATGGCCTCACAGGTCTCCAGACCTTACCCCCTGCGACTTTTATCTATGGGGGTACATTAAAGAAAGAGTGTTTGTTCCACCTATGCCCACTAATCTTCAAGATTTGCAACATCAAATTGAGGAAGCTGTGAATTCAGTAACTAGGGGCCAGTTGACTTGTGTGTGACAAGAAATGGTCTACCGTTGTGATGTTTGTCGTGCTACACATGGTGCTCATGTTGAGTGCATTCAACCTCAAGGACCATAGGACCAAACTTTGAACTGTCCTCTATCCAGTGATGTGTGGAATGTGTTTCTGTCTTATACAGTTTGTTTGAAATACATTTATCAAATCTGCTCTTTTATTTTGAATAGCCCTGTTTATATGGAAAAATGAAAACAAAAAGGGCCAAGACTGCGCCTAAACGCACCACAGGTATTAACCCTTCATACAGCAGCAGTACAGCACTGACTCCATCAAACATCACTGGGGGCTGTGGACGTCACATACAGAAAAGGAGCTTGTCTGTCTGATCTCTCGTATTTTACATACCAGAACAGAAAAGAGAAATAAAGGGCAGAGACTGTGGCTGAACTCGCTGCAGCTGTTAGTTAACCTGTCGTACATCGCCGGCTACATTGGGCAGCACGCTATTGGCTGTCATTATAGGGGGGAAGCACATGCGCACTGTGAGACCGCCGCTTACTCTGTAAGTGTGACACGGGGCGTAATTTTCTGTTGTGTAATTTGATATGGTGCAGTAGAGAGATCAGCATCTGCTATCGGCAAATCTGACATGCCACATGCCAAAAAAGTTGTATAATGTGGCATGAGCTTTAAGACTGTGAAAATGAATTGCCAATGTCAAGAGTCATTTAAGAAAGGATAAACGTAGCTAAGGGTTATTTTCATACTGACAAGAACTGAAGAAGGTCAGGAATACAGTGTGTGTTGACTGTTGAGTCTTCATGGAGACCTGTGTGTCCCCATTTTTTCATTTTTTTGAGTGTAACAATCGCCTTTACCTATTTATCACTTTGCTTGTTTCATAATGCTGCTGTATGAAAACACTTCATGCACAGATATGTGTCTCTCAGACGGCATTATGGGGTCTAAAGAGAAGATGTGGAATAGTTACGCAGCAGTGGTGACCTCACTGACGTGCTCTTGTTATTATTTAAATTTGGTTTGGTAAAGGAGAACTTTTATGTTCTTATTTTACTCTTTATCTGCATGATTGCATGAGTTCTACTGGGAAGTTGAGCGTATTGTATTGTCCTTTTGTGATTCTAAATGCCACGCGGGTGCATGTTTTTATTTGGTCTTAAAGATTAACATACAAGCCAGCCTTTCAGGCTTTGTAGCTCATTTTACAACATTGTAGGCCTTGCTTCATGTCTTCTTGTATTATAATATGGTGGGCCCATACAAATGGGGGTTTAACCCATCTGAATAAAATTCAAGCGTCAAGCATGAAAATTGGGGACCTCCATTATGATTTAGATGGTTAAATTAACATCAGCTTAAACCCCTTCATCTTTTCAGACTTCTCTGTGGGTTCGAGGTGCCTGATCAGCCTTCCCTAAACAGCTCGGTGCTGCACCTCCTCACCAGTCAGACCCTTTACCTTCAGATCTTTTTTTACTTTATCCATCCACCTCCACGCTGGCCTCCCTCGTTTTTTCTTCCCCTGGACTTTCATTCCCATCAGTCTTTTGCCCACAAAGTCCTTGTCTCTCCTCATCACATGCCCATACCACGTCACCCTCCTTTCCAGTACTTTCTCAGATGTCTCTCCGACTTTTGTTGTACCTCTGATGGTCTCATTTCTTATTCTGACCTGTTTTGTAATCCCATTCTCATTTCTGCCACAACTTCATCTCCTGCACCCTTCTTCACTGCCCCGTTTCAGCTCCAGTGGCTGGTCTTAAAAATGTCACCTTTACCATCCATCCATCCATTATCCAACCTGCTATATCCTAACTACAGGGTCATGGGGGTCTGCTGGAGCCAATCCCAGCCAACACAGGGCATATGGCACCGTAGTGTCACTTTCACCTTAATTTTTTGATCACACAATAGTGCTGACACCTTGCAAATGTAATTTTGTTATACTTGTGTGAGACAATTGTACTTGTGCAGTGGCAGTAAAGATATGCTATTCTATTCTTCGATATTTTTCTCGGTACCCAAATGTGGTCATTGGTGCCACGGCCCACCTGCCAAGTTGTTTGCCTGCCTATGGTAAAGTCATCCCTGATGGAGGATCACAGGAATCATGGGAAAGAGGGGTCCTTTCATCGGAGCAACGTTTCAGCCGTGGCATGGCCAAATGGGGAGGCAGCTAGATGGATGAGGTCTCCAGGACTCTAAAAATATCCAAACCTAATTATGTCATATCATCTACTGTTAAACCGTAATTCTAAATTTTTATTATTATGCTGTCTTAAGGAATTGTTCTGTTCTGTATATTGTATTGTATTGACCCCCTACTTTTGACACCCACTGCACGCCCAACCTACCTGGAAAGGGTCTCTCTTTGAACTGCCTTTCCCGAGGTTTCTTCCATTTTTCCCTACAAGGTTTTTCCTTGTCTTCTCAGAGAGTCAAGGCTGGGGGGCTGTCAAAAGGCAGGGCCTGTTAAAGCCCATTGCGGCACTTCCAGTGTGATTTTGGGCTATACAAAAATAATAAACTGTATTCTACTAGATGTGCTACCCGATTAAGTAATCAAAAGGCAATCAACGTACACCTCAACGTTATTGTTTGCACTGTACCGTCTGTTGGAATGCATTCTGTAATGTAAGTAGTAATAAAATGGTTTGCATTTGTCAATCCAGCAGATGGCGCATCACAACATTTGTAGTGATAAAATACATTACACATGTTTGTGATGCGCCATCTGCTGGAATGACAAATGCAATGTCCCTGTTATATGTCATTTGGCATGGGATTCATAAAAGCCGTGCTAATATGTGTGATGGACGCACAGATACACACACAGATGCTTATCCTTGTGTGAAGGTGGATTCTATTCTGTTGTGTTAACTTTGAGGCAGCACTTCCATTTGTTGCGCCACCAGTCTGTACTACACACAACAGTCCATTTCATTTGAACATATGTAGTACTAGGGTGTTGTATCGTGTTAGCTATTATGGATGCAGGAACTTCTCATTTGAACACATGCAAAAGCCATCATGGGTCTCTTTCTTTCTTTCTTTCTTTCTTTCTTTCTTTCTTTCTTTAACTGTAACTGAATTAGCAATCAGTGACCTAGGAATTAACAGCAATAATGCCATGCAGCACTCGCCATTGCAAATCACCAGTTCTTTTGTTCAATGTTGGTCTATATAAATTCTACCAAGATGGCCCCGGTGTCTCTGACCCCCCTCCTCACCCCCCTGGCACAAATCTTCTCCTCCAGAGTGTCTGTGGTGTTGTCCTCAGTAGTTTCTGGTGATGTGCCAGCACACATATCCTGTAGAGCTCTTTCCCCACAGCACAGTCTACAGAAGTCAATCCGTGCTGTAGACAATGTGCAGACGTGACCTCAGTATCCTCTGGTTTCAAGATAACCAGCACCACAATCACATCAGGGCGGCCTTCACTAGACTCAGGTTCATCTCTGCTAGCAAGGACCCCTCCAATAAGAGATTTTACTTCAGATGAAGTTAGTGATTAGAAAAGTTCAATTCCAAACGCAAAAAACTGAAACCCTTTCTTTCTTTCTTTCTTTCTTTCTTTCTTTCTTTCTTTCTTTCTTTAACTGTAGCTGAAGTATCAATCAGTGAGATGTAGGAATTAACAGCAATGATGCCATGCAGCACCTGCCATTGCAAATCACCAGTTCTCTTGCTCAATGGTGGTCTGTATAAATTCCACCAAGCTGGCCCCAGAGTCTCTGCCCCCAGGCCAAGTCTGCAAAATTCAAAAAACTCAGTCCCTTTCTTTCTTTCTTTCTTTCTTTCTTTCTTTTTTTCTTTCTTGTCCCTCAGTTTATCTCTCTGGCCCTCCTTCAAGCCCTCTTCCACTCACGTTTGCTCTCGCTCCCTGGTTCCGGCCCTCTCGTCTGCCGCCTTTGCTCTCGTGTTCATTTTAAATGTCTTGATCGTGATTATTAAGAGCTGTGAACTTGTTCCAGCGTGCCCATCTGAAAGAAATTTTTGTCAGATTTCAGTGCTCAGCAAAGCTCCCGAGTGTCTCTCCAGAATGGTAAGAGATGAAAATAACAATGAAATCATTAAGTCCCTCATTTGTTCAAGAAAGATCATAAATTCAGCGGATTAAAGTTGCAAGCTGCATCGGTTAATAACAGTCCTGACGGCAGCTCTGCGGTTTGTCTTTGATTATTAAACAGAAGACGGGTAGCACTCTGTGAACTGTGCTTAAACTTTACCAGCATATTTTTTTTGGCATATCTTCTTTTCTTTTTGTAATTTTTATCTTTTTAGAATTTAATATAAATCGTCCAGAATTGTTACATACATGGCAGCAGCTGGGTTAGCACTGCTCTCCTACGGCTCCACGGACCTGCGTTTAAATCCCAGTCCCAGGTCTCCATCTGTGTGAAGTCTGTATGTCCTCCATTGAGCTCTCTTGACTTTTCACCCGCATTTTAAAGTAAGTTAGTGGCACGTATGTGATGAGATGGAATGACACCCCACTGAAGGCTTGGACAGGATGTAGCCAAGTTGGACAAAGTGGGTCTGAATTAATGGGGAGGGGGTTTCAAAATGAATGAATGGAGGACTTGGAGTGATGTCTTCTGTGTTTTCCATTGGAAGTAATGTCCTAGCAAATGACGGACCTTTATCAGATAGGTGTGCCTATCAAAATTGTTCAGCTCTTTAGGCCCTGTCGATAAGGTCTTTTAAATCGTATTTAAATGGATGTGTTCTGAGCGACCTAGACGTTTTAAGTTGCATTTTATCTTCTTGTTCTTCTTTTGGTTGCTCCCATTAGGGGTTGCCACAGCGGATCATCTATTTCTGTATCTTCTTATCCTCTCCATCTGGCTCTGTCACAACCACCACCTGCATGTCGTCTCTCACCACATCCATAAATCTTCTCTTAGTCCATCCCCTTCTCCTCTTCCCTGGCAGCTCTATCCTTAGCACCCTTCTCTCTTTATACCCCTCATCTCTCCCCTGCAGGTGTCCAAACCAACACAATCTCGCCTCTCTGACTTTGTCTCCCACCTAAACTGACCCTCTAATGTCCTCATTTTTAATCCTATTCATCCTCGTCACACCCAGTGCAAATCTTAACATCTTTAATTGTGCCACCTCCAGCTCTGTCTCCTGTTTTCTGGTCAGTGCCACCGTCTCCAACACATATAACATAGCTGGTCTTACTACCATCCTGTAGACCTTCCCTGTTACTCTTGCCCTATCTGTCACAAATCACTCCTGACACTCTTCTCCACCCACTACACTCTCTCCTTCACCTCTCTTCCACAATCCCCATTATTCTGTACTGTTGATCCCAAGTATTTAAACTCATCCACTTTCACCAACTCTACTCCCTGCATCCTCACCATTCCACTGACCTCCATCTCATTCACACATGTATTCTGTCTCTGGTCCTACTGACCTTCATTCCTCTCCTCTCCAGAGCAGATCTCCACCTCTCCAGGGTCTCCCCAGCCTGCTCCCTACTCTCGCTACAGATCACAATGTCATCTTCACACATCTCAGTCCACGGGGACTCCTGTCTAATCTCGTCTGTCAACCTGTCCATCACCGTTGAAAATAAGAAAGGGCTCAGAGCTGATCCCTGATGTAATCCAACCTCCACCTTGAATACATCCGTCACTCCAACCTTGAGTTTTGTAGTGGTGCTTAATATGCCAACCTGCAGCCCAGATTTTAGTTTTGTGTATTTTCCTGTGTTAGTTATCAGGCTGTCCAGAGTGTTTTTAACCTGTGGGGTTTGAGGTTCATCATTCATCAGATTCATGAAGTATGGATCAGTTGGCTTTATTAGACCTGAACATTGAAGTCCTCCTGATACGGAGATAAAGGCAGAGAAAACACCACTACGGGGTTCAACCTCTGACTGTACAGTGTGTGTGTAATCTATGAAGAAATGCGAAAAACCAAAGCTGGTACAACACCATATTACACACCAGTCAACCAATATGAGAGTCAGTGTTAGCCCTGAAGAGCGGCTCCTTGTCACCTTGAAGTAAGCAAATCTAGAAACAATACTGGCATACACACTCACCCACTGGCCTTAATAATTCATAGCAGCTAAAGTTGCATCAAACTGTTTCAAATTCTCCATTATTATCATTATTATTTGGATGGTAATGTGTGTATAAACACGTAATCATGGGACATATCCGGTCCTCCAGAACATTAAATGAACGACATGTAAACAAAATATAGACATTGTCTGCGCGTTCACCAGGATTTTGGCAGAAATTGACGCAGAGAAAAAAGCTGCATGTGATGTTTTTTTAATGCCAACTGAACGCGCATCCGACTGAACGCAAGTGGCGAAAGTCTGTGTGGACGGTCTGATTCGCTGCAATGAGCAGAAGAACAGTCGGCGTTCGATCTGCGCTCACCTGATGCTACAGATGGCAGAAAACACACTCAGTTCAGTGATCCGTGTGGTCAGGGCCTTAGAGGTTTTCACATTTTATTGTAATAAAATATTAGCACATAGACTTGTCTTGATAGATAGATAGATAGATAGATAGATAGATAGATAGATACTTTATTAATCCCAAGGGGAAATTCATAAAAATAGAGAAAAACAGAAAAAAAAGGTAAAAAGATAAAGTTATACATGGAGCTGCTGGAATGTCTGCCACTCGCGCGGCGCTCAACTAGAAGAATTCTAGCCCACCTCTTTTAAGTCAGTGGGTAACTGATGTTATATACTATTTGAAATTGGAAAAAATCTAATTCTAACTTTGAGGATCTAAACTTTTTAAAAACCTGGCAGGACCTAATCAATAACATATTAGAATAAGCATTTAAATTGGGGGGAAAGACTCCTTTCTCTCTTTACTACTCTTAACAATTTTACTTTGGCTGTTGGCCTTCCTGTCTTTCTCATGGGTGGGAGTTGATTTGATTTGAATTTTATTAAACTTGACTTGATTGTAAGGAATGTTATATGCTTTTAATAAATTCAATAAATATAATATTCAATCTTCAGCTCGGTGGCATAGTGGGTAGCGCTGCTGCCTTGCAGTTACGAGACCCGGGTTTGCTTCCCAGGTCCTCCCTACGTGGAGTTTCCATGTTCCCCCCGTGTCTGCGTGGGTTTCCTCCCACAGTCCAAAGACATTCAGGTTAGGTGGATTGGCGATCCAAAATTGTCCCTAGTGTGTGCTTGGTGTGTGTGTGTGTGTGTGTGTGTGTGCCCTGCGGTGGGCTGGCATCCTGCCCAGGGTTTGTTTCCTGCCTTGTGCCCTGTGTTGGCTCCAGCAGACCCCCGTGACGCTGTAGTTAGGATATAGCGGGTTGGATAATTTGGCTTTTTTGACACTGATCAGCAGAAAAGGACTCTTTTAATGTCAAAGTGAAAACAGATGGCTGCAAAGGGGTCTAAATTAATGACAAATATGAAGCACAAGATCAGAAGTATTGACCCCCTTTAACGTGACACCCCTTAATCAGCCTTTAGAAGTCACAGATTTAGTTCATTGGAAGTCACCTGTCTGTCTCTCTGTGTGTCTGATTGGTGCAGAAGAACTGCTAAGAAATGTGACTCCATGAAACATGATTTATATTTATATGTGACTATTTATATTCTGTGGGTGGCAATGAACGAGTGTCCTGTGCGCCCGGATCGGCTTCCACTACCCACGACCCTGAAAAGAAGTGCATGTTTTCAAGGCCCTACAGTGTAAGTACGTGTATCGTGTGGGGCAGAGGAGATGTTTTGGAATGAGTGGAGCTGGAAAGTTAACGTAGGAATGCATTAATGAATCAATCAGTAAAAGAATATTCCTTGGGGGTCTTCTAATTCTGCTTTGGGTTCTCCGCATGAGAGCATTCCAACAAAAAAATATAACAGTCAGACATTTTTCTATGGCTATTCCATTTCTTTTTTTGTTTTGTTAAGCAATACGTACTGCGTCCATAAAAAGTGTTCACCTTTTACTGTCATACGACGTTGAATCACAAGGGATTGAATTTGACATTTTCTGACACTGACCAACAGAATAAGACTCTTTAATGTCAATGTGAAGACAGATCACTGTAAAAGAGTCTAAATTAATTACCAATATGAAGCACACAATAGTTGATCTCGTAAGTATTCACCCCCTTTAACATGACACTCCTTAAACTGTCGATTGACTTTTAGAAGTCACAGATTTAGTTCACTGGAGATCACCTGTCTGTCCATCTGTCTCTCTGTCCATCAGTCCATCCATCCGTCTATCTGTGTGGTGCAGAAGAACTGCTAGGAAATGGGATTTATATTTATATGTGACTATTTATATTCTGTGGGCGGCAATGAAGGACCATCTTGAGCGCCACAATTGGCTTCTGCTGCCCACGACCCTGGAAAATAGTGCATGTTTTCAAGGCCCGATAGATAGATAGATAGATAGATAGATAGATAGATAGATAGATAGATAGATAGATAGATAGATAGATAGATAGTATTGTATAGTAGGAAGGGATAGATAGATAGATAGATAGATAGATAGATAGATAGATAGATAGATAGATAGATAGATACTATATAATTAATAAATAGATAGATACTTTATTAATCCCAAAGGGAAATTCACATAATCCAGCAGCAGTATACTGATACAAAAAACAATATTAAATTAAATAGTAACAAAAATGCATGTAAAAGCAGACAATAACTGTATAATGTTAGCATTTACTCCCCCGGGTGGAATTGAAGAGTCACATAGTGTGGGTTCTCCTCAGTCTGTCAGTGGAGCAGGACGGTGACAGCAGTCTGTCACTGAAGCTGCTCCTCTGTCTGGAGATGATCCTGTTCAGTGGATGCGGTGGATTCTCCATGATTGAGAGGAGTCTGCTCAGCGCCCGTGGCTCTGCCACAGATATCAGACTGTCCAGCTCCGTGCCTACAATAGAGCCGGCCTTCCTCATCAGTTTGTCCAGGCGTGAGGCATCCCTCTTCTTTATGCTGCCTCCCCAGCACACCACCGCGTAGAAGAGGGCGCTCGCCACAACCGTCTGGTAGAACATCTGCAGCATCTTATTGCAGATGTTGAAGGATGCCAACCTTCTAAGGAATTATAGTCGGCTCTGACCTCTCTTACACAGAGCATCAGTATTGGCAGTCCAGTCCAATTTATCATCCAGCTGCACTCCCAGGTATTTATAGGTCTGTACCCTCTGCACAGTCACCTCTGATGATCACGGGGTCCATGAGGGGCCTGGGCCTCCTAAAATCCACCACCAGCTCCTTGGTCTTTCTGGTGTTCAGGTGTAAGTGGTTTGAGTCGCACCATTTAACAAAGTTCTTGATTAGCTTCCTATACTCCTCCTCCTGCCCACTCCTGATGCAGCCCACATTAGCAGTGTCATCAGCGAACTTTTGCAAGTGGCAGGACTCCGAGTCGTATTGGAAGTCTGATGTATGTTGGCTGAACAGGACCGGAGAAAGTCCAGTCCCCTGCGGCGCCCCTGTATTGCTGACCACAATGTCAGACCTGCAGTTCCCAAGACGCACATATTGAGGTCTGTCTGTAAGATAGTCCACGATCCATGAATCTACTCCCATCTCTGTCAGCTTGTCTCAAAGGAGCAGAGGTTGGATGGTGTTGAAGGCGCTAGAGAAGTCCAGAAACATAATTCTTACACCACCACTGCCTCTGTCCATGTGGGAGAGTGGTACAGTGTATGTACGTGTATCGTGTGGGGCAGAGGAGATGTTTTGGAATGAGTGGAGCTGTAAAGTAAACGCTGGAATGCATTAATCAGTAAATGAATATTCCTTGAGGTCTTCTAATTCTACTTTGGGTTCTCTGCATGAGAGCATTCCAACAGAAAATATAACAGTCAGACATTTTTCTATGGCTTATTCCATTTCTTTTTTTGTTTCATTAAGTGATGCATACTGCGTCCATAAAAAGTGTTCACCTTTTACTGTCATACGACGTTGAATCACAAGGGATTGAATTTGACATTTTCTGACACACTGACCAACAGAATAAGACTTTTTAATGTCAAAGTGAAGACAGATATCTGTAAAGGGGTCTAAATTAATAACAAATATGAAGCACACAATAGTTGATCTCGTAAGTATTCACCCCCTTTAACATGACGCTCCTTAAACTGTCGATTGACTTTAGAAGTCACAGATTTAGTTTACTGGAGGTCACCTGTCTGTCCATCTGTCTCTCCGTCCATCAGTCTGTCCATCCATCTATCTGTGTGGTGCAGAAGCACGGCTAAGAAACGTGTTTTATATTTATATGTGACTATTTATATTCTGTGGGCAGCAATGAAGGACCGTCTTGTGCACCACAGTCGGCTTCTGCTGCCCACGACCCTGGAAAGTAGTGCATGTTTTCGAGACCCCACAGTGTATGTACGTGTATCGTGTGGGGCAGAGGAGATGTTTTGGAATGAGTGGAACTGGAAAGTTAATGCAGGAATGCATTAATGAATAAATCAGTAAATGAATATTCCTTGAGGTCTTCTAATTCTACTTTGGGTTCTCCGCATGAGAGCATTCCAACAAAAATATATAACAGTCAGACATTTTTCTATGGCTTATTCCGTTTCTTTTTTTGTTTTATTAAGTGATACGTACTGCGTCCCTAAAAAGTGTTCACCTTCTTAGAAGTTTTCACATTTTACCGTCACACAGCTCTGAATCACATTTGACATTTTTTGACACACTGACCAACAGAAGAAGGCTCTTTAATGTCAAAGTGAGGACAGATATCTGTAAAAGGGTCTAAATTAATTACAAATATGCAGTCCAAAATACTTGATCTTGTAAGTTTTGACCCCCTTCAACATGAAATCCCCTAAATCATCAACGGTGCAGCCATTTGACTTTAGAAGTGACAGATTTAGTTCAGTGGAGGCCACCTGTCTGGGGTTTCAGTCGACTGTCATATAAATGCACCTGAAAGTGGAAAGGACAACTTGCGGCGAGTCAATATGGTGGCCTGACCTACACGATGAAGACAGAAGAACATTCCAAGCCACTCCGTGAAATGCACAATTCAGGAAATGGAGACAAGAAAATCTCCAAGTCGCTGAAAAACGTGATGGCTGAATGAATGAGTATTGCACATTTCATGCCTCTTTAACCAAATGACAAGTGTGGACTAAGTTCCTTTGTATTCCCAAGTCATGTACTCTGTGCTTTCAGATGAATAGCCCTCTGAAATTGTGCATTCTTTTCACTGAAAACAGAACCAAAAAACAAACCAATTTGTTGCACAATGGCCACACTAACTAAAGAAGGCCCTCTAGGTGGTGGAGTGTTTACCCCTTAACTCTCTTTGGTAATCTGTTGTTTTTCGGCCTTTGTTTAACATGAGTAGCTGTTTTGTGCGGCTGACATGACACACGTTGGCTGCGGCGGCAGCCCTGAAAAGGTCACTTAAGAAAACATCTTTACAGCCGCCATCCCAGAAAAGCTCTTTGGGCTTCAGCTGCTGAATGTAAACAGAGCTTTAGTTGAAACTCCACAGGAGCTAATTGAATCTGGAAAAACAAACATGTACGGGACCTGGCCGACTTGAATTACAGCTGTAATAAAATCATAAAAACTCCTGAACAATGAAGGCAGCTAACCATGTAACAGAGTAACAAAAAAATCAGCCTTCTATGAAATGCAGCCTTTGTGACCTTATTATACCTCTTAACCACAGCCAGTGTCGATACTTCAAAATCATTTTGTACTTACATAAAATCCATCAGTCCGTTTATTTTCACACCCATTAAATCCAGTTGATGGGCTGCAGAAGCCTTAGGCAAAAGACACTAACCCCTGGACTGGATGCCAGCCTATCACTGGGCACAAGCCACACTCATTAATAAGGGACCGATTGACGTGTTCAGTTCACCTAAAGCCGATGTCACATTACATCACTTCTAGTCGTGGGGTACGTCAGATTTGCTGTTTGGAGTTGCTGATCTCGTCGTTGGACTGTGTCAGTTTAAACAACTAAAAATCGTTGCCCATGTCAGATTTAGTCACCGCATGCCAACCTTCCAGCACAATCTTGCTTGCCCTTTTTGTGACAGCCAACAGCGTATATAAGGGTTAATAAGAGTGGTGAGTTCATCCTCAATCTCTGCCCTTATTTTTCATTTTTTCAATTCTCTCGTGGTACATAAAGCACAAGACATCAGAAAAGACGAGCTTCTCTTCTGTTTGTGAGGTCCGAAGTATGCGTTTTCCTTATTGCTCGTCGCTACATTCTATGCATTGTACTTCTGGAAGAGCAGTCGTTGGTTGTTAGATGTCATGCAGACAGAGTCTACCCCAACGAGTAAAGACAAAATCACAGGTATCGGAGTGAGTCGTGGACTAGCTGGTCTGAGATGCTGGGCAGATCACATTACATGACTGATCTTCATGGGAACACCACGCCACCAACTGCCTCCATCTCACTAAAATGATATAAATGAAGGTTATGACTGAAAATCATCTCATATGGCATGGCCTTAAGACACATGTTTTTATGAGATGAGTGGGAAAAGCCTTCATGCCAGCTTCACACAGTTAGTGACCAAGGCCAGGCTTCCAAGCACTGTGTCAGCCAAGTCTTAGAAAACCGCAGCTTTTGTAATGAAAGACCCCATAGACACCTGAATTATGCAGAAATGATGATGGTGCTCAGAACGTACCAAACACTTGTATTTATCCTAACATATCATTAACCTCCTTAGCGTTAGTCCCGAGTGTCACTCAGGTAACAGTATGGTCTCGCGTAAGAGTCAAGGATTACTCAGGCTGTAAAAGTGCCAACAGCTTTATTGCTGAGCGTTACACGGGCAACAGTACAGGCGCGTCTTACATAAGCATCAGGTCCGAGTGTTACCTGGGCAACGGTGTAGGCGTGTCTTACATAAGCATCAGGCCTGAGTGTTACCTGAGCAACGGTGTAGGCGTGTCTTACATAAGCATCAGGCCCGAGTGTTACCTGGGCAACGGTGTAGGCGGGTCTTACATAAGCATCAGGCCCGAGTGTTACCTGGGCAACGGTGTAGGCGTGTCTTACATAAGCATCAGGCCCAAATGTTACCTGGGCAACGGTGTAGGCGTGTCTTACATAAGCATCAGGCCCAAGTGTTACCTGGGCAACGGTATAGGCGTGTCTTACATAAGCATCAGGCCCGAGCGTTACCTGGGCAACGGTGTAGGCGTGTCTTACACAAGCATCAGGCCCGAGTGTTACCTGGGCAACGGTGTAGGCGTGTCTTCTCCCAGCCTCATAATGGTGTCTCGTAAGAAACGTTTTTTAGTAGCGATGATGAGGTGAATCTGTCTTCAGGCAGTGAAATTGAAATGGACAGTGAAACCAAAAGTGCTTCTGGGAAAGCGAAAGTGACACTCGCACATATTATTATTATTCATCATTATTATTTGTATCATTATTATACTTTCGACACTTCTGACTTTGTACTTTTAGCGTTTTGTACGTTGTGTAGTAGACAGATGAGATTTAATGAAAATGTAATTTTTCAATTGAAAAAATGCAGCGCTTTTTACACTTTTTTTGAAAAAAATGTAACGGTATGGAAGTTAAATAAACTTCTCGAGAAGAATCTTATGAATGAAAATGGAACATGCTGAGAGATGTGAACAAGCATTTGAACTAAGGACCTGACTCATTCATTCGTCAGGAACCGAGCAAACTAACATCTTATTCATTGGAATACGATACTATTAATATTAGTAATTCATTGCACTTCACGTCATATTAACCTTGGAAAGTGCACATAAAACTAAATATTAAAAGTTATTAAAAGAAAAGCAAGTGAAAGTTTGACCAGGAGGAGGATCTTCCTTGTACTCGCGTCTTATCGGAGATGGCTTTAACAAGCAGAATGTCAGGTCACCCGTGCAGCCTCACAGATGGCCACTACATAATCTCGAGGTACCCCACTTGCGGCTCACCGCTATGAATGTAAGAATAGAAATGGCAGGTGGTGGCGCAATCCCAGCGCTTCCATTTTCGTTCCCAGGAACGTTTTCCTGAGATGGTTTATTTAACAGTAATTTAATAAAAACAAACGTGTTTGGATGTTGTGAGCATACAACTGGATGACTTGACATGACATGAGTAGAGTGAATTTTTTGATTCTGTTTCCTGCTCTTCAGCGTTGGTCACCATAGACACTTATTATATCAGAAACTTTGTTATCTGGTCAGCAGCCATAGCACCTGCACTACAGAGGAGGTCATTCACCTGAAGCTAAGCATATGTAGGCCCGGGCAGTACTTGGATGGAAGACCATCTAGGAAAAAGCTTGGGATTCTGCTGGAAGGGGTGTTTGTGAGCCCAGCATGAGGCGTTTACCCTGTGGTCTGAATGTGGGTCTGTACTGGTGGACACTGTGCTGTAAAAATGGTGTCATCCTTCTGATGAGATGTAAAACCAAGGTCATTAAAGATCCCTGGGTATCCTTCATAAAGAGTAGGGTGTATCCCAACGTCCAGGGGAAATTGCCCTCCATGGCCTGGTCATTCTGGCCCCCTGGCTATCTCTGTCACCCCTTCACCACCTAACAGGTAATGTGTGGCGAGTGCACTGGCACAAAAATGTCTGCCGTCGCATCATCCAGGTGGGTGCTATACATTAGTGGTAGTTAAAGTGGCTCCCCGCTCACTATGCAAAACATTATATAAATCTAAAGAATCATCTCCATTATGCGTGAAAACAGGAAATAAAAAAAAATGTTCTCAGCCTTCACTGCAAACAACATGGGGGTTTGTGAAATATAAGATATATGTATCATTTTTTAGGTGGAAACTTAAGAAACATACTTTCATAAAATGGATTGCATAACTATAAAATTTAATGGTTCTCCAGTTACTATTTAAATAATGTTCGGCCATGCCCTCTTCCCAAATAACAGGGCAGGCACAAATGAGGGAAGATGGCAATGCCTGGCCATGTTAGCGGTCAGTGGTGAGTTATGGAGTTCTGCCTTGAACTTGACACTCCCCGGTTAGGCTCCAGCCTCCCATAACCCTGAATTGGCTTAAGCTGGTTAATTAATGGAAAGATGAATGGTCTTCATCCTTCGCCACCATAATTTCTCCTGATTTCTAGACATACCCATTTAGTTCTTTATGCTTTTGTCATTAAAGGATAAAATTCATCATCCTTTTGATGTGTGACTTCCTCACACAAGTAATGGCGGAAAAAGAGTACAATACAATACAGTGCCATTTATTTTTGTATAGCCCCAAATCACACAAGGAGTGCCACAATGGGCTTTAACAGGCCCTGTCTTTTGACAGCCCCCCAGTCTTCACTATTGAAGAAGACAAGAAAAATTTCCCATAAAATAACCCCTGTAGGGAAAAAAATGGAGACTGTGACAGTGCAAGTCCTGGTCCATGTTCTTTCTTCCAGATTCAGAAGCCCTTGAACCCGACACCATCGGTAATGTAACCAGATGAGCTTGGCAAATGGGAACAAATCACACTTTAGAGCAAGGGGATGGTGGAAAAGTGCAACGGTGCTTTTATTAAATCAAACCAAACCAAAATCCAATCCGTGTCCATACTGCAGTTCTCCAAAGTGTTCCAATAAATAATCCATAAGAGGGTAAAATCCAAATATTTAAAACAAGGCTAAAATGAGACTAAAAACCTGCAGCCGTCATTGGGGCAAATCAGTTCCTTCTGTGTCCCTCCACCTCACCGGTGGCTCGCTCTGCTGGAGAGACTTCAGCCGCCACCGTCCTCTCGCTACTGACCCCCATCTTGTATGCCAGACCACTCGGGGTCGGTTGTCCCCCTGTCTTCCTTCTCGCATATGCAGTCATCCCCTCGGATCCCTAGGAAGGACGCCACCTCGATCAAACCCAGTCCTCTATATGGGCGCAATCCTGTCCCTCAACACAGGACCCCTGACCACACTCACCTCGCTCCTTCAACCACTCGGCTTGTCCACTCTCATTTCCCACAATGCTGCTCTCGCCCTCTGCCTCTTTCGTTCTTTTTCTTTTCCGTCTTTTCCTCCATATCTCCTGTGTCAACCCGTACTTATACGGCTCAATCACGCACCGCAGGAAGCCGATGAAGCAATTGAGAAAGATCGCACCCTCACGTGCAGGTGCGACTCACCCCAATCCCCCCATCAATCAACTCCCCACCGGCGCACGAGCGCGCCCACAGAGACTGACATGGCCAAATGGACTATTTTAAAAACCACCATTCTTTCGGAGTCAATGACCCGCTACATCACAGAGACTCCTTTCCATGTAGGTTGGGTGTGCAGTGGGTGTCAGAAAATGCGGTCAATACAATGCACAGGACAGGACACACGTAATCCTCAATGCAATACGATAGTACAACAGTAATGGTGCAAAAGCAAAGCAAAATGCTGCAGCTGATGGGATCACAGAATAGAATTCCGATTTGTTCGGAGTCCTGAAGAACCTCGGCCATTGAGCCGCCTCACCCTATTGGCCATTCCATAGCTGGGCCAGCCAATCTAATGAAAGGACGGCTCTACCTGATGATTCCAGTGCTCCTCCATCAGAGATGACTTTTTCTTAGGCAGGCTAACAAGTTGGCAGCACCAAGTGCCACATTTGAGTACCGAGAAGAGAATCCCATTAAGGCTGTGAAATGCCCTGTTGTAGGCCTTCGATGTATCAGCCAAAATAAAGCCGTTCTTGTGTCCAAGTCCCTTTCTTTTGCCCCCATCAATCACCTTCTGAAGGATCCTTTTGTTGCCGCTTTTCTTGCCTCTGAGGGGTGTGTGTGTTGTGTGAAATCGCCATTTTGTGGTGCATTACAGGAAGGAGTTTGGCGAGAGTTGAATTTCTGACCTTGTTTCCTGTCCGAAGAGAATGGCTTATTGTGCAGTGTAGTCGGATTACAATCTGAATCACGAGGCCCGGGACCTGAGGCTCATTGAAACTTCTCGCTGGTCTTATCAGTTTAACGGCAATGAAAAGATCCCCGTGTTTTAGCTCAAACAAGAGTTTTAGGGCTTTTCAAATTTTATTACACTAGAGGGTATTTCTAATGAAAATGAATGGGCGTCGTGACAATTGCATTACTGTGGTATGAATCAGCCTTTCCGTTCCACAAATCCCCTTGGCTGAAGTCCTTGATGAAGGTTAATTCCACTTGTTAATTCGTCCTGTACAGGAGAACACGTCTTTTATTTAAATAATAACTGCTCCTGCCAATGATTTTTATATTTTATGTGCTGAAGTATCACTCAATACGGCTGAAGGTAATGGCTCAACAACAACAACAACATTTATTTATATAGCACATTTTCATACAAACAGTAGCTCAAAGTGCTTTACATATTAAAGAATAGAAAAATGAAAGACACAATTATAAAACAAAATAAATCAACATTAATTAACATCGAATAAGAGTAAGGTTCAATGGCCAGGGGGGACAGAAAAAAAAAACTCCAGACGGCTGGAGAAAAAATAAAATCTGTAGGGATTCCAGACCATGAGACCACCCAGTCCCCTCTGGGCATTCTACCTAACATAAATGAAACAGTCCTCTTTGGATTTAGGATTCTCACGGAAGGGCTTGATGATGATGATGGTCACGTAGACTTCTGCCTTTTAATCCGTCCATCATTGTTGGAGCATCATGAAGCTTTGAGTAGGTGGTGGTGGCGCAGGAAAAAGAAACAGAAAAGAGAGTAGGGGTCAGTACCGATTTTAGTGCCACCATGAATAGTTATTATGAGGAAATTGAACATATAGAGTATCAGGATTAAGTTAAATTAAGATTAAAATGAAGTTATAAAAAGGCCCTGTTAAAGTAATGTGTTTTCAGCAGTGTTTTAAAGTGCTCTACTGTATCAGCCTGGCGAATTCCTATTGGCAGGCTATTCCAGATTTTAGGTGTATAACAGCAGAAGGCCGCCTCACCACTTCTTTTAAGTTTTGTTCTTGGAATTCTAAGGAGACACTCATTTGAGGATCTGAGGTTACGATTTGGAATATAACGTGTCAGACATTCCGATATATAAGACGGCGAGATTATTTAAGGCTTTATAAACCATAAGCAGAATTTTAAAGTCAATCCTGAATGACACAGGTAACCAGTGTAGTGACATTAAAACTGGAGAAATGTGTTCGGATTTTCTTTTCCTAGTTAGGATTCTAGCAGCTGCATTCTGCACTCGTTGCAAACGATTTATATCTTTTTTGGGTGGTCCAGAGAGGAGTGCGTTACAGTAATCTAGTCGACTGAAAACAAACGCGTGAACTAATTTCTCAGCATCTTTCAGTGATATAAGAGGTCTAACTTTACTTATGTTTCTTAAGTGAAAAAATGCTGTCCTAATGGTGTGATGAATATGCAATTTAAAATTCAGATTACAGTCAACAATCACCCCTAAGCTTTTTACCTCCGTCTTAACTTTTAATCCTAATGTATCCAGTTTATTTCTAATAGCCTCATTGTATCCATTATTGCTGATCACTAAGATTTCAGTTTTCTCTTTATTTAACTTGAGAAAATTACTATTCATCCATTCTAAGATACAAGTCAGACATTGTGTTAGTGAATCAATAGAATCAGGGTCATCAGGTGCTATGGATAAGATCAGGTGCTATGGATTAGATCAGGCCTCTTAAAGATTTGTAGAAATTGTATTTTTGACAAATGAAACTCCTAGATAGCCGTTGAGTCTGCTTTTGGATGTATTAATATTCTGTGTACAGTATATCCAAAATAATAAATAAGAGAATGTGGACAATGCTGTGGTGCTGCCGTCTCATAGCTCCATGGTCCTGGGGTCACATACGCCATATCTGTCTAGAATTTACACGCGTTCCTCAAGTCTGCCTGCATTTTTCTCTGTGTACTCCATATTTCCTTCCATGTTCCAAAGACGAGTCACTTAGGTGTCGGGCGACTCCTGAAATGAAGCGTCACTGCGTCTGGTGTTCAAGTGAATGAATGTGGAATGGGAGAAATTTAAGAAACGTTTTACAATTAAGGGTTTAAACTTGTGACCCCCAATAATCGAAACGGTGGAAGCATGGTGATCATCCGGCACCAAAGAGAGTCGGCCTTAGGGGTGTGCAGGGCCTAGGGCTGACCAACCCCACACGGGGCCGGTTACAAAGAGAGTCGGCCTTAGGGCTCATTTATACTTCACGCTCAGAACGCGTACGCAACCGCATCATGGCTGCCCAGCGTTCATTTGACGCGCACTCTGAGCAGGTCCTCAGAAATTCACGGGACGCGTGCGCGAGTTGCAGTACCAGCAAAACGTCAGGGGGGACGCAGCGTGCTAAAAGTTGGAATGGGACGTCAGAGTCTCTGTTTACTATCTACATGTGACAGAAAGCCGCGTTGTGGATCCCACGAGATCGATGTGTGCGCTTCGATGTTTGATGAATGGCTCGATGTGGTGAAGCAAAATGCTGACATACAGATGCATTCGTGGTGCTTTTAGATTGAAGCGTCTCATGTTCCCGATACATTCTCACATACCATGTTTTGTGCCGTCTTTTTTTTTTTTTTTTGCAACTTCAAAACAGCCACAAGCGCTGTATCTGAGCTACTGTGAAAAAAAATTAAGGACATGGCGAAAAGGAGTACTTTGTGATTAAAGTAGAAAATTCAGCTTTAATCTCGAAATGTCCACTTCAGCCTCGTAGTTTACTTTATCATTAAAGCAGACCATCGTAAACGTCATCCCAGTTTTTAATCGCTAAGGCAAGCAGCAACTGATCACCACACAGAACACATTAAATGTACGATATTCCAACTCTCTGCACATTTAGAATCTTTAGATTTATACTTGATATCACTTTCATGATGAAATGGATTAAAGAGTGTGTGTTACATTTTACAGATAAACCGTTAATTTCGTTTAAATAATGAATACTTTTAATAATTACACACATGGGGGTGACACGGTGGCGGAGTGATAGCACTGCTGTCTCACAGGGAGTCATGTCGCTGGTATCCCCTGCTTGGATTCCACACTATACTCCAAAGACATGCAAATCTGGGGATTCGGTGCCACTAAAATGACTCCAGTGTATGCGTGTGTGCCTGTATTCACCTTGCGATGAGCTGATGCCCCTTGTAGTGATTGTTTCTGCCTCGTTCCCAATGCTTGCTGGAATGGACACATCCCTGGATTGATGGATTTAATCAATAAACATCATTTTCAGAGATATTGCGGTAAGGTGTCATCGGAATTTAACGGGTGTTCTAGGCAATTCACAACACAGAGAAGCCGAACCTGTTCTCACGGTGATAATAGCTCGCACTGCCACCTACTGCATTCCTCCAGATTTCCGTAAAGTACGCGCACAAGTATAAACAGTACAACGCTTGCATAGCAGGAGCGTCCGCTGCAGCATGCGTCGCGTCACGTGAAGTATAAACCCGACCTTAGGGGTTTGCGGGGCCTCGGGCTGACCAACCCCACACTGGGCCGGTTACGTCAAACGCTGTTACCAGTATGTGTGGACTGTATAAAGATGTGCGCAAATTTAAAAAAAATAATGTTAACATACACCGGATTTTCTCATTACAGTATTTAGCTACATTTTTGCAAGATAACACGTGGACTTTATCAAAATATAACGATATAATCTGTTAAAAAAGTGCAATTCATAATTTATGACAATACCACAACAGTGCGAAATGCAATGGACGGAAATTAGCAGGACCTCTTCTAGAAAAAGTCCCCAAAGTCTCGATATGCAGGGTGTCATAGTCATAACTCACGTTGCTGTCATGTCAGCCGGTTATCATGTTTTTTGTGCATTAACTCTTTTAGGGCCAATGTCGACTTTTGTTAACAGCAGTGGTCAAGTTTGGATGTTGAGAAGTAGAGGGTAATAAACAGCTGTAGATGTCGACAAAACACACCATCACGGTACCGGGAGACCATCTTTGCTAGGAGGACTGTTTGACTCATTGACTCGACATCGAATCCCTGTGTGTGTGTGAGGAGCATAGAGTTAACAACGTCTAGAATGGCATTGACGTCGGGCAAAAGAGCAAAATACTCTGTGCGCACTATTCATTTTTGTTTTTTGCATATTATTGCTGAATCAGACTGACTGATCAAACTCCAATTTTGATGCAAGTGATCTGGAAATCAAAAATGAAAGGCAGGTAGCAGTTTCCTTTCCAGAAAGTGCCTTTCAGAATTGAAATGGTTAGACAAACAGGTATGTAGTACGTAAGTATGCAAGCCATGTCACAGCTGATCTTAGAAAGCTAATGTTTAATGTTAAATGCATTTAGTGTTTCCTTTGTATGCTTTTTAGAAAACTTTAGAAAATAGTCAGACCTGGGAGAAAATGAAAAAAATAATTAGCCCTGAAAGAGTTAATATTCGGACTATGGAATGTTTTCAAAGACGTACATGTACGGAATTTGACCTTGAAGAGGGATTTTAAAAGGTTTCCTTTTAGAAGCGTCTCAAATATATATATATACTGGAGAATATAACTTGACTAGTCTGCTCGAACGGGACACGCGGACCTCAAAAGTGAGGCCCCCTTAGGCGCGGGGCCTGGGCAGGTCGTCCCACTTGCCACCCCCAAACGCCACACTTGGAGTCAAGGTACTAGAGAGCAGTGGCACGATTAGGTGAACAGTTTGTTACGATTTTGAGGTGGGGGAGTCCATATTGGCTATAAGGCCCACATATCATGGTGAATATTATACCGATTACGCCTTGGAGTTTGTGGCAGTCAGATAGGAAGAACTGGCCAGGAAAACCATCAACCATGACCCTTCCTCTTTATGATAACACCTCAGCGCATCCTGCCTGGCTTGTGCAGGCTGTCAAACTGAAGTGATTCCAAACTCTTTTCAGGCCTGACCCCCAGTGCCAATACCCTACAATCGGAACCGATTTGTGGGACGCACTATGCCAATGGTGACGCACAGAAGCTTTGTGAATGTTGTCACAAATGTGTGAGTGTTTGCAGGGTGATTTTCAGAAATAAAACTGGTTTGGTTTTACTGGTAATTCTTAGCCTATACACCATACTACTACATGTTCATTTAAAATGTGTGACCACTAGGGGGTGTAACAGTGCCCCACACCCCAGACACAACCACTACGACACAAGTTTCGGCCTTCAAAAGTGACACAAACACAAGTGTTCTTCTCCTCTCTCTCTCTCTGGTCCCTCTCCTTCCATCCTCCAGGTGAGCTTTATCCTTCTTTCACCCAACTCCAACTCACCTTGGTAAGGCAGAGCGATTCCTTTTAACTTATACCCGAGAGTACCTCCAGTGCTAGGGCACTGCCCATTGGAAGCGCATCCGGCTCAAGTCGAAGTCCCCGAAAGCAGGGATCAATAAATCCCCACAGCACCTCTTGGCGGCACCCAATAGGTTTCCTCCGTTGGACTACCATTCCCATCATGACCCGCAAGTGTCTATTTGGGTACTGAAGCCAAGTGATGCTGCCTTCTAGCTTATCGGGGTAGGACCATAGCCACACTCCCCCTGCCCTTCTATTGTGCTGGCCATCCAGCTGGGTAAATGTCCATGCTCCATGCCAACTCACTTTTCAAATTACCATCTCCCGGAGAGAACATGAAATGTTCTGTTTTTCCTTCATCCTGGTAATGAATCAGCACCCATCTTGCACCGGGTGCCAGCCCATGGATGTTGGCCATCACAAAGTGTAGACTTTAGCTTGTAACCCCTGAAAATGGAGACTTTTTAAAATGTGGGGTATACTTCTGAAAACGCCAACTGCATTGCCATATGGATTGGTGAAGAATTAGGGGTTTTGAAAATGCAGACTCTTATCGCGCTCTGATTTATTAAGTCGTATTACGGAGCCCTTCCCCTGATTGGTTCCTACTTGTTAAAACATCTCTCTGGCCTGCAGAGGGCGCTCCTGATGCCCAAACCTGACACAGACAGATGCAGAGGCACAAGTTAAGCATGCACGCTTTTTATTTTTTTATTTTTCCTTCGTGGGAAACGCCTTCCCCCATTTACCACAAGCACAACATAGTTCAGCTCAATCACCAGCACAATACAAAAGTATTTTCTTTTTCTCTACTCTGTCTTTCTTCTACTCCTCCAGGCAAGCTTCGTCTACCTCCTCCCGACCCTGGCTCCCCAAGAAGTGGCTGCTGGCCCCTTTTATAAGGCACCTGGAAGTGCTCCAGGTGCTCATCGTTCCACTTCTGGCAGCACTTCTGGATGTGGCAGAAGAGCTGTGCCAAAGGGCACCCCCTGGCAGTGCCCACAGAACTCAAAAGGGCTGTATCACACTCCAGTTCCCATGGAGTCTTGCGGGAGACTGAGGCACCGCTGCCACCTAGAGCTCTGGGGGAGGTAATGCGCTGGATGCGCTCGCTGCCCTGGTCCTTCCAGCGTGGAGGCGGGGTAGGCTACAGTCTCATTCGCTGATTGGTCATCTTTCGTGGAAGAAAGCCATAGTCCCACATTGCGGTCACAGAAGAGTTGCCTTCCATGGCGCTTGTTGTGTTGCTTACCTGTATGCATCTAAATTATGCTTTTGAACAGTTTGAATGCTGCATATATGCATAAAAAGGTTAATAATTTAGCGGTTGCTACACTTTTGCAATAAGTATATTATCATATCTTCTGTAGATGTGTGCATGCCCAGTGTAGGCGAATGTTTGCATCGCATGCATTTTTAGCGGTACTGTTGTAAAAAACGTTAAAATGCTACTGTGGATGGGAAATCATTTCCATTTTAAAAATGTATAGTAGTGCGGGCAAAGCCTTAATGGCCCAACACTTTTTTTTTAAAATCATTTCTTTAAAAACACCTTTTCTTGGCGTAACACTAAGGCACTACGTCAGGCTTTCTATCAGGGGCTGATGAGGTTTATAATTATTTGAATGGTAAAGATAATCAAAGTTCTTAAGTAACCTAACAGGCCACTTCTGCCAGTGATCAATGGCAGCCATGCCTCAGGAGTCTTCCCCAGTCGTTATCACCGTCTTGCTGGTTTAATCTTCTCTGTCAATGATTAAAGTGGATTTGGAGCTGTGGCAGGACTATTGACATACCGCAGGTCAAACGGCTTCGTGTGATCATTTTACATCATTATCTGTTAATTCGATTTGATGAAAGCTGCTGAGTGGTACTCATTAACACATCAGTCCTCTGCAATTAAGACATTTCTTGAGCAATGTTATTATAATAAAGTCGAGCTTTTATTTGTTATAACGCCACTCGTTTTACACGTTTCTTTTGAATATTCAGAAGGACAACAGGCTTGGGATGGAGCCAGATTGAGAAATGCTGGATATGGCACTCAAAATACAAATGGCTTCAAAATCAAACAGTGAGGGGTCTCTCTGGTAAATGTAATGACTTGGGTGGTGAGTTTGTTTAGTGCAGAGAGTCCATTCTGAAGTCCCACTCACTAATTCATTTATTCCTTCATGATCACTAATGGCAAATCAAAGCTAACAGGAGGTTCAAGGTACAAACTTTGACTGGAACTTTGACTAGACAAAAAGAGCGAAGTGCACGTAACCAATTCAAAGCCCTCATTAATCTGAGAATATAGATTTAGGAAGGCAGACATAGTGTCCATTTTCATGCCTCCGACCTCTTTAATCCAATCTGTAGTTATAGGCTGTAGCCCATCCTGGCCTCACTGAGCTCAAAACAGGAACGGGTTCTGGATGGGACGCCGATCCAACATGGAGCACACGTCACCCACACATGTCTGTATAGGTGAAGGCACAAGGGGGAGCCAGAGAGCCCCAAACCACAGACCCAGCAATACACCACACATTATATGTGTCTCCTCCTAGGCACTTTCCGCAGTCATTGCCCGATGTAAGCCACAATAATACGATAAATGACCAATAAACTAACAATTCTCTCTCCTTCTCTACCTCCGTTGAGTTTTGCCCACTGCCTCCCGACTCTGACGTGCCCATGTGTGGCAGGGGGATTCCTTTTATGCTGGACCCGGGAATGCTTCCAGTGCCATTCTGTCTCCTCTAGGAAGCACTTCCGGGCTATAGACAACGTATGGAGGATGGAAGTAAAAATTTGAGGTTTGAGTACACAATGAGGGTCTGAAAATCAGAAGTCCATCATATGAGAAGGACTTAGGAGTCGTAGTGGACTCTAAGCTATCAACTAGTAGACAGTGTTCAGACCCCATTAAGAAGGTTAACAGAATGTCAGGTTATATAGCGCCTTGATGTGTGGAGTACAAGTCACAGGAGGTTCTGCTCAAGCTTTATAACACCCTGGTGAGGCTTCATCTGGAGTCCTGGGTGCAGTTTTGGGTCTCCAGCCTACAAAAAGGACATAACAGCACAAGCAAAGGTCCAGAGAAGAGAGACTAGGCTGATTGCAGGGCTACAGGGGATGAGTTATGAGGAAATATTAAAAGAGCTGAGCCTTTACAGGAGATGAAGAGGAGACCTGACTGAAGTGTTTAAAATTATGAAGTGAATTAGTCCAGTGGATCAAGATGGTGACTCTAACATGAGTTCATCAAGAACACGGGGACACAGTTGGAAACTTGTTAGGGGTAAATTATACACAAACATTAGGAAGTTTTTCTTTACACAGAGAAACACAGACACTTGGAATAGGAGACCAGGCAGGGTCGTAGACAGAAGGGCTGTAGGGACTTTCAAAACTCGACTTGATGATATTTTAGAAGAATAAAGTAGATAGGACTGGCAAGATCTGTTGGTTTGGGTGATGTGAAGCATCATCATACTGACTATTTGATTATTTCCGCCTTTCTTCATCCATTCGTCCATACTCCTAACCCACTTATCCAGGGTGGGGTCAGGGGGGCAGCTTACATATTAAGGATGTTGTGTCAATGTGGCTTCTTCTTTCATGACGGAAACACTATATGAACTCCATTTTAGGTGCATTTCATTTGTCTTAGGTGCCTGTTAACTTTGCTATGATCTTTTGAACTATACGGACTAGGGAGCCCGGGATTCCCGGACGTTTTTCATTCCCGCATTTCCGGGATTGAAACTGCTGGAATTCCCGGATGAACGGCGAAGCTCGCATATATAGCGTGTAAAAGTGTAAAAATCGATCGAGATCTGTTGGGCTGAATGGCCCATTCTTATTGTTCAAATGAGCACACGGTGGAGTCTGTGTACTCAGAAATCACCATTTTGGCCTGTCCACACTGGCGAGCTGCACCAACATTTTCTAAATTCTCCGGCGCTGGAGAGAATTTTTAAAAACATTTGTTTCCATTGGTTAAAAATGCTGGGGTAGTGAGTATGGAAGGGCAGAAATGGAGACCGATGTCTGAATTTTTAAACAAGAATGTTCTGGTGTGGACAGTTGGCTGTATCCAAACTGCTGATCCACTTGCACTGTATATGGTAACCAGTTGTAGATTGTGTGCCAGTCCATTGCAGGGCACATTTCAGAGTTGCCAATTAAGTTAAGGGTTTGCAATTCAGGGTCACGTGGAAAGTCAGTTGTAGACCTGGTTGGGACACCAGAGTCTGTGACATGACACCCTTTCATGCCCACCCACACTCGCTCATATCGAGACAGTTTAGAGGAACGCGTTAACTTTAGATGTCCACAGGAAGTGAGAGATCACCCACACAGACTGCACACAAACTCAAGTTCTTACTGCTGTCAAGTAGCAGTGCTAGCCGCTGTGCCGCCATGTTATGACAGTATACTGTATGAAATTCCTAAAGTATTTCACCTTTCTGTTTATGCCTGTTAAAAGAGAAGCCATTTCAGTTGGCGAGTGTCTTGTAGCTGCGCCTCACAACCTACAAGGCTGCCTTTTGTCTCTGGCGACTGCTGTGATTTACAGCTCGGCCTTTCACTGGATTTGTTTATGGCGGTGATGACGCTCATTGACATGACTCTGGCGTTTCTTTCTTCAGACCTGTCCTTTATCCATACTGTGACAGATCCTCTCCCCCCCCCCCACCACCACCAACCCCAGTTTCCTCAGGAAGCCCCTCTGACCCGATTGAGAGCAGTTGCAGCTCTTCCTGTCCCGTGCCTAGCATCTCTCATTACTGAACTTCCCGTGTGAGGATGCTCTGAGCTTTCCGTTTTGACCACCCAGCGCCTCGTTCTGACCTGGCAAAGCAGATGGCGTGGCACGTTACCAGTGATTCAGACTGCGTGCATCAGTCATGCTGCGGCATGATGGGTTTTCTGAGTAAGAGAGTGGAAAAAGATGACCAAGCCTAAGTGGGAAATCACTGCTAAAAAATGCCAGACTCCCCAAAAGAATTGTACGTATGTGATTTCCAAATCCTTCACACACTTCCCTGTGTTACGTATCTGGCAAAAATGAGCTTTACTTTGCTAATCAAGGTGCGTCATCCTTCATCCCTCATTCACAAATTCATGCCAGTCAGATTTTCACATGTAATTAAATTCACACAATTATTATGATGTGAAGCATCGTCATACTGACTATTCGATTATTTCCGCCTTTATTCATCCATCCGTCCATTCTCCTAACCCACTTATCCAGGGTGGGGTCAGGGGGGCAGCTTACATATTAAGGATGTTGTGTCAACGTGGCTTCTTCTTTCATGACGGAAACACTATATGAACTCCATTTTATGTACATTTCATTTGTCTTAGGTGCCTGTTAACTTTGCTATGATCTTTTGAGCTATACGGACTAGGGAATCCAATCCCAGGCTCCCGGGATTCCTGGACGTCTTTCATTCCCGCATTCCCTGGAATTAAACTGCTGGAATTCCCGGATGAACAGAAACGGCCAAGCTCGCATATATAGCGTGTAAAAGTGTAAAGATCGATCAAGAAATAACCTAGTTATAGTTGAAAATAATTAAGTGGCACAGTTTTTTGGCCCACGGTGTAGTGTGTTGCCAATTAATTCAGTCAACAACAGACCAGCAGCAGTCGTCAGTCACCCGGCTCCCACTAAGACTGAGCACAGTGGACTGGGAAGAGTCTGCACTCTGCAGCTCACGAATGCCGGGACGGTGCAGAGTTCATTGACGTCTGTGGCACGTGCTGTTGACAGTATAGGCTGGTGTCTTCATCAGACAACAGCTTTGAACAGCAACTTGAAATTGCAATGCGTCAGTCTGTTGCATCCGCATTATCTGTGCCAAGAAACTTGCCATCACAGAATGATGGACTTTGGACAACAACAGCAACATTTATTTCTATCGCACGTTTTCATACAAATGATGTACAAGATGAAGAAAGAAACAAGAAGAAATATAAAAATAAAATTAAGCAATACTAATTAACAAAGCATAAAGTAAGGTCCGATGGCCAGGAGAACAGAAAAAAGAACAGAGGGCTGGAGAAAAAAAACAAACAAAATCTGCAGGGGTTTTCCAAGACCACCGAGCCCCCACTTGATTTGCAACCTCACATAAATGATCTCAATCAGTCCTCATGGTTTTCAGGCTTCACATGGAAGAACTAGACGATGCTGGTCAAGTGGACCTCTGGCCTCCCATCCAAGTCTCGGCCAATTCTGTTGTGCCTTTGTGTACCATGGAGCTTCATTGCTTTTGAAAAAGACTGTTTTGTGAAGAATACATTTTTTATTTTATATAGATTCCTGTATTTGCCCTAATAATAGTCGGGTTTTGAGGGTTTTCCCCCTCTAGTAGACATTATCGGAAGTGCTTTTCGGGACTTGCATGCTTTGAAGGACTCCAAGTTCACAGCAGTCACTACCCGATCAGCCCTCCAGTTGCATTTACATCCCTCATGCCATAATATTACAAAACTACTTTGTTGTTCTGCATAGACTCATTGCATGTGATGTTTTCCCTGCTGGATTCTGCTTGTTATGCTCCTCGCTATGTAGTTCAGGTCGTGTGGTGACAGGGATGGACCCCAAGTATATGACACTGACCCATTGCACCACATTCTCTGTGGGTGTTAGTTGGTTGTAACGATGGCAGCTCAGGAGACACCGAGAGAGTTAAGGGGCTCAGAGTAACATGAACTTGGAGTTTAATTTTATCTCAGGGTGGCCACTGTTGCCTCACGGCTCAGGTCACATTTTGGTCATGGTAATCAGCCCAGCATAGTTGGCAGGTGCTTTCCAAGTCCTTAGGGACACTTAAGAGACCACTGTGCCATTATAATCCCCTCAAAACTTGCTCAGTTTCTCATTTCTTATTGACTACAAAGCATTTGGCAGAGTTCGCTGAAATTCACAAACATTTCCGCAAAGCAAATTCAGCGTGATCGCAAGCCCTGGCATTACACCCCTCTGGATTTTGACAAAGTTCATTTAACAGGGGGACCTCTGCTGCACTAATTACACTGGTCTGCAAAAAAATATTTTTTGTTTGCTTCTGGGAGCTTCAGAGCAGCTCTCTATTAAGTTTTTACACTCATTTCATATATGAAATCGAAATTAAGCTAGCACATCAGGATTTTGAAATACACCTCATTGACGTTTTAAAACTTTTGAATATCAATATAATATATCAACACGGTATCTGGAGTTTGGACTCTCCATCCTCTTCCGCTTATCCGAGGTTGGGTCGTGGGGGCAGCAGCTTGAGCAGAGATGCCCAGACTTCCCTCTCCCCGGCCACTTCTTCTAGCCCTCCTGGGGGAATCCCAAGACATTCTCAGGCCAGCTGGGAGACATAGTCCCTCCAGCGTGTCCTGGGTCTTCTCCGGGGCCTCCTTCCGGTTGGACGTGCCCGGAACACCTCGCCAGGGAGGCGTCCAGGGGGCATCCTGATCAGATGCCCGAGCCACCTCATCTGACTGCTCTCGATGCTCTACTCTGAGCCCCTCCCGGATGACTGAGATTCTCACCTTATCTTTAAGGGAAAGCCCAGACACCCTGCGGAGGAAACTCATTTCAGCCGCTTGTATTCGCGATCTCGTTCTTTCGGTCACTACCCACAGCTCATGACCATAGGTGAGGGTAGGAACGTAGATCGACTGGTAAACTGAGAGCTTTGCCTTACGGCTCGACTCCTTTTTCACCACGACAGACCGATGCAGAGCCCGCATCACTGCAGACGACGCACCGATCCGCCTGTCGATCTCACGCTCCATTCTTCCCTCACTTGTGAACAAGACCCCGAGATACTTGAACTCCTCCACTTGGGGCAGGATCTCGCCCCCAACCCTGAGAGGGCACTCCACCCTTTTCCAGTTGAGGACCATGGTCTCAGATTTGGAGATGCTATTCCCATCCCGGCTGCTTCCACCAAAGTTGTTATGATGTATTTATTCTGAAAACAAACCAGAAGACGATACCAGAGACACATTAAAGCATATTTATGTCAATTTACCTCAATATTAAAGTGAGGTCAACGTGCCCAAAAATGTTGGAGGCACTCGCTTTTGTGCTTGTACTGCACTTCTGTCTTCTCTCTTTGCATGAACCAACAGTAGTCACCCATCATGCTCGGAGTGAATTTTCCCTGATATCGGGTTTTCATCACCTTTGTATCTTCATGAAATCTTTCCCCATGCTCTTCTCTGACATCGCTTAGATTTGGTGGAAAAAAGTCGAGATGAAATTGTAAAAAATGCGTCTTCAGTGACATTCTGGCTCCCGTAGGCTAATATACGTTCAGCAGGTTCTCCACAAGCTCAGTATAATTCTCTGCTCTGTGCCTGCCAAGAAAATTCTGGACAATCTGCACGAATGAATTGGCTTCCATTTCTTTTTGAACTCATCGTCAAGCATCAGTTTACGGATTCCTTAAATATGGCTTCACTTTTCTTGAGACCAAACTTATTTCCTAAATGCTGAGGAGGAAATATCCATTGGTTTATTGTGTTTATAATTATATTTGTGGCTTATTATTGGAAGGAGAGTTGGAGAGATGCTTCGGAAAGGAATAAAAATGCTTTAACAAGTTGTGCTTTACTGCGTCTGTGGTGTGGGGCTCTCAGACGCCCCCCTGTGGTCACACTATACACAAAGGTTCTGCAAAGGATTTCGCCGGAAATGTGCCGATTATCTCTGTCTCTCTCGATGTCTTCCTTTTTAATTTGACTCTACTTGAATTTTCTGTAGCAAGGATTAATGGGGTACCTGGTCACAATGTTGAAAAATGGGATGACATGGTATAGTTGGTGGGCGGCACGGTGGCGCAGTGGTAGCGCTGCTGCCTCGCAGTTAGGAGACCCGGGTTTGCTTCCCGGGTCCTCCCTGCGTGGAGTTTGCATGGTCTCCCGTGTCGCGTGGATTTCCTCCGGTGCTCCGGTTTCCTCCCACAATCCAAAGACGTGCAGGTTAGGTGGATTGGCGATTCTAAATTGGCCCTAGTGTGTGCTTGGTGTGTTTGTTTGTGTCCTGTGGTGGGTTGGCACCCTGCCCAGGATTGGTTCCTGCTTTGTGCCCTGTGTTGGCTGGGATTGGCTCCAGCAGACCCCCGTGACCCTGTGTTCGGATTCAGCGGGTTAGAAAATCGATGGATGGATGGATGGTATACCTGGTTTGGAATCAGATGCCTTCTAGCGGGTTGGAGAATGATTGACTAACTGACTGACTGACTGACTGCCTACTTGTGGCTGGCACAATCCCATCCATCCCATAAAGTCCGATTGATACCTTTGTGTCGGTCCTACACCGTCAGCAACAACAACAACAACAACATTTATTTATATAGCACATTTTCATACAAACAGTAGCTCAAAGTGCTTTACATATTAAAGAATAGAAAAATGAAAGACATAGAAAGTCAGGTCGCCATTACCAATGTAACTCATGGCATACTTACAGCATAGCCAACAATAGTGATTGAGGACCCCTGACGTAGTCTATAACACCATCTTCACGCATATGTACGGCATAGGCTCAACACGGGAGTATAAATCAGCTTTAACGTTTATAGCGCGTGATCAGGGCCAGATTAAGATGAAATTGGGCCTGATGCTGCAGCGCAAAAAAGGCCTACGGTATTTTTTCTCGCCATTGGCACACGTGCATTCGACACTCACCGTACATGTGCACTCAGACCGACCAAGGAGCCTTAATTGCTTGCGACGAAACCAGCCAGCTTTTATTGAACACGAATAATGAGAATGACATAGTATCGTAACAACTCGAGATTAACATCAAACTATGTAACATCAACATTCAATAGCAATTGTCTGAAAAGTGCACTTAATGCAGAAAACCTAACAATGAAATACACAAGATTTCACAATTCTCTTACGAGACAGACATTGGGTCAAAGTGACTCAGTTCAGGCTCTTGAAGGTAAAAATTTGTCCACGATTTAAATTTCATAATAGACCAGAATCCTGTCGAGGATTTTAAAAATTCTAAATATCCATGCCGGGCCCACAGGCCAGCTTTTAGTTTTACCTTTACAGATAACCATTTAAATAACCATCGATTTTTACTTTACAACTAACTTTCAAGGTAAAAAATTTACTACATGGCACTGACAGAACAATAATAAAGTGGCAAGAATCCCCAAGATATTGCAAAAAACGCAGCTAAATTACTAAGTAAACTGTTTAACGTAAAACTGATAGCATTAACTTGAAATCTTCGGTTAACAAACACAACGACGTTATAGTTACGTCACAGTGCAAAGAACAATAGTAACTGTATAATAAGTAACGCTGTGTCTAGGCGTCTGAAAGTCGGACTCCAAATTTCATTCTAAGAATTATTTTGAGGTTAATATAGCAAAGGAAAACTGTTCAGCTTCCGGAAAATTCTCGTCTGTTTTCATCTGGGCCTATTAGAGAAATGGGCCTAATGCTGCAGCATCAATAGCACCCACCTTAATCCAGCCCTGCGCGTGATAGCACCGCCTGTGTTGCTGCTCCCGTTCTTGTCGGGCTACTCATAATTTTTCGTCTTAAATGCCATTTTGCAGTTAATGAATATACAAGGCTGGATTTCGATTGGGTAAGGCCTATGTGGCGGGTTGCTGTTATTTTACTCATGTCAAAATTAGTGTCGACATCACTGCCTCCCTGTTCATGTTATTTCAGTAAAATTTTGATCACACATTTAAAGCCTTTCAGGAATCAAACGTAAAAGACAATTTTCGCTCTTTCATCTGTTCTTTCTTTCATTTGTTTGTTTCGGGCAGGTTTGTAATTACTTTACCATAATGACATCTGGAAAGCTCTTATGTGATTTTTATCCAGTTTGTCCAACAAGAGCTAAATGGATTCCACAGTACAGCTGCACTAAATGTACAGTAAATGCAGCATCACAGAGTGGCTGTGGGGGTCTTTTTTTGACGTTTGACGGTCACGAGAACCTATAGTATATGCAAGTGCTGTGTACTGTAGACTGACACACGATTAGATGGGCCATGTGAACATCACGCCGAGTCCAGGTTTAAACAACAAGTCACTGTGTACAAACAGACAGTAAACAAACGCGCTCAGATGACTTCCCGTATCACTCTTTGGTCACACTCCGGAGCACGCGGCTCACTGACCCCAAACAGAGCAGAAAGTCGAGACTGAAAGAGAAAGCCATGCTGCAAGACTGAAACGCTGTTACTGAACCTTGTCATACAGCATACCATGCAGTATATCTTGTGTATATCGGTGCCTTACTTATACCATATAGTTGTTGGGCAGCATGGCACGGGTGAATATAACTTCAAATACACCAAGCAAACTGTTTTCTTTCTTTACTTACGAGTCAACTCAAAGCTATCTTGCCATCTCTCCCTCTCCTTCTGTTTTCCTTTATCACTAAAAAAAATGGACACCAGTAAAACAGAACAGAGACCAGAACAGCTAGAATATCTCCGTATATACAGCATATAAAGTGATAAGATGTCTGTCTGTCTGGTTATCCACAAGAGTGCGGGAATGTCTGATGAACAAGAGGAAGTGACCAGCGTGAGACAGTAAACCATGCGGTGTACGTCTGCCGTCATGTCGTCCAATATCCACAACAGGACGGGAATTGCCAACAGAGAAAGGCAACATGAAGTACAATGAAAGAAGAATGTAAGAGCTAGAATGTTCAAAGAGTAAAAATGCAGCAAGATGTGCAAAGAAAGAAAGAGAGATGTAAGGCATGTCTGGTGAAGAGAGGTCCGTAAATACATGACATGATCCAAACAGATGGGCTTTACATTGTACCACTAAGCCCATTTTAATAAACGCTAGACTAGTAACAGATAATAAAGTTATAAACTTAGGAAGCATATTTGAACTCTAAAAATATATCAGCATTATAGTATTGTTAGATTTTCACACTTACATTATCTGTTTGGTTCACTTCAGTTTATTATTATGTGTACCAGTACAATGAGGACCACAACAAATACGAAAGACAATGAATACACAATCATACACAAATATATGTGTTATATATGCTGTAAAAAGGCCGAGGTCCTAAGAAACTATTAAAATCATCAGAAAAAAAATTGAAATGTAGAGACGTCAGGTAATTGAAAGGAACTACTCTGGGTGTCTCTCTCCTAGGAGGATTCGTTTTGCCAACGCGCTCTCCTCGCTTGTGTATTAGCGGTTAAGCAACTGTCTTTCTTCGGAGGTTTCATATCTGCTCAAACTGCTGCCCCTGTGACCCAATCTCAGATAAGCGGAAGAGGAATGATGGATGGATAGATGAATGGATATATCTATCTATCTATCTATATATGGGATGACAGTATTGTACCTGGCCTGGAGGCCTTTTTTAATAGTGGGATGTGGGTGGACGGGCATCCCAACTAAGTAGGTTAGTGGTGCTTTTCCCAGTCAGGAGGCTGTTATAATGGATTGACAGGGGGAGACCATTTCTCCAGTTCCCTGGGTTGTGACATCCCTCGTTTGGACACTCAAAGTGCTGCATGGGAGCCATAGTTCTGGTCAGCAGCCCAATTGGGGTCTTTGGGTGCTGATCTCAGGAATTGCTGGAGGCAGGCTCTTCTGTCATGGGGCTTCCACTTGACGTAGAAGAGCATCCTGGATGCGAGTGATAGCACCCAAAGTCCTCCCAGGTTTAGAAGTAGTCAGACAAAGCTCACCTGGGAGGAGTGGAGACGGGAAGAGATGTATTGTTGGAGGTGTAGAATATGTTAAGGATTATGTAGCATTAAATCTATTTATTGGCATCTGGAACTGAGTCTGTGCTGTTGTGTCTGAGGCCTGGTGTGCTGAAACGCCCCCTAGTGGTTCACAATTAAATATATATAAAAGGGGACCCAAAGCTTCAATAGCGCAGGAGTGGGATGTAGTTCTTAACAATGCCCCAAGGTTTTGTATGCCTACAGTCTGGTTAGCTAGTCTGCTGAGTTGCATTGTGCCAAGTTGATCAAGTGCATGTTTTTTTTTTGGGTTTATTCTACGCTCGTTCACTGATTTGGTTGAATTTTTTTCAAATTTTTTTTTTTTTTTTGTGAGATACAATAGCAGATTTTCAAGAAACAGTAACGATCACATTTTTCAACACAGACTGCTGAGGCATCTCCAGGCAGGGCTGTCATAACGCATGGGCACACTGGACAGTCGCCCGGGGGCTCCCACAAGCATAGGGGCCCCGTGCTAATCTATGCATGTTGTGACTTGCTGAGTGGTTGTGTAAGTGGGGGGCCCAGTGCACTGCTTTACCCGGGGGTCTATAATGCTGTTAAGAAGGCCCTGCCTACGGAAAAGCATCACGATAACAGTGCAGAGAAGTGACGCACCCACCATGGCAGCACACCTCCAGATGTTGTCAGTCAAAGAGTTTTTGACCCAAACCAACGTGGTTGTAGTTTTATATCCCACCTCCCACCCCCAAATTCAACCAGATCTCACTCCTGGTGACTACTTTTTAGTTCCTGAAATTAAAACTGACACTGAAGGAAAGACGGTTTGCTAGCATGGAAGAAATCCAGGAAAAATAATAAATAAATGCAGGAGGCGCTGGGCACAGCAACAAAAGATGAGTACAGGAAATGTTAACAGGGATGGGAGAAGCGCCTGGCCAAGTGGATTACACCTCAAGGGGAGGATTTTGAAGATGATTAAAACTCAAAGTTTTATAATACAGGATTTTTTTTTTTAGAATTCCAAGAGTTTTTGGGTCCCCCCCTCACATTGATAGTTACATAAATTATATGTAAAATGTCAGTGGCTGTTGAGTGACCTTTTAAAGACAGGCCTGTACTTCCCCTTTGTATCTCCGCCAAAGTTTCCCCGTGTGTAATAATTTTTTTTTTATTATTATTATTTTTTTTCGTTTGTTTTATTTCCTTATCAATAAGAAAAACAAAAAGACCAGTAGTTTTCGCAGGCAACCCCCTCGCTGACGACATGCTGGGATGTGTGTCACTCTCGAGCACAATAAACCTTCTGTCGACGGAGCCTCGCATATCCACCTATGATAATCAAACCGGGCCGATGGCTGCAATAAACAGCAGCCTCCTGTAGTGCGACGGCTCCCACCAGGCCTTACGTCAAGAGCCTTTGTTAAGCTGCTGGCCGTCTTCCTTGCCGTGTACTTCGCAGGCTTCTTTAGTCTGCTGCTTTCACGCCTCGCGTTCGCTTAGCTGTCCCAGGTATGAGGTCTGTCATCATCTTTACCTCCTCATCCTCTCCAGGCTCGCTCTTGAAATGGCAGTCAGCAGTGTTGTTTCAGCTGAGTTCCTAATTAGCCCTGGTATCCCCTTGTGACGAGCATCAGGGGCCAACGACCTGCCTAATTAGCCCCATTGTTGAAGTGGAGAGCTGCACGACAGAAACCTTATGTGACCACCTACCCCCCAGCTGGAAGAAAAATAAGTGTCCATTTTAAGTAATCACATTTAATTATTACTTAGCCATATGCATATATCTTAGTTTTCAATGAGGGAACCCAGTGGGGCAGAGAGGGGGCTTCAGGTCTCAGCCTGGCCACTGTCTCTGTTCAGCTTGCATGTTCTCCATTAGCCTCCGCTGTGTATTTTCGACTTGATCAGATGTCTGAATCCCAACCATTTTTATGCCTTTGATCGGCTGGCAGCTTTTGAATTGGCCTGATATGTGTGTGAGTGAGTGTGTTCTGCAATTGTTTGCTGTGCCATTCAAGGTTGGCTCCTGTCTTGCACCTTGTGCCACCAAGTGAGGGATCCTGGCAGCCCTGCATTAGAATGAGTGGATGGTCTGAATTAAGTGTTAGACATGCAGTAGCAGTAATAATCATCTCTCTCTGTATACAAAATCTAACGTCTGTCTGTATGTCTGTATGTCTGTCTGTCCACTTTTCACGGGAGAACTACTTAACGGATTTAGATTGGGTATTTTTCTAGAATTTTCTTGAACATTCCGGTTGATTTTGCGACTTCTCTCATTGCGCTAAGTATCATAGTTCGCTTGTGCTACCGATTTATTTGTGTGAATCCGAGAGATTCCCCGAGCGGGCCAAGGGAAGGGAGGGGATTCCCTCCTCACTCACGCTCCAGCCTCGGGACAAAGCCTAACGTCCACTTAGCTAGTAGACAAGAGAACTTTTAAACGGATTTAGATCGGGTTTTTTTCTCTCTAATTTGCTTGAACATTCATCCATCCATTATCTAACTCGCTATATCCTAACTACAGGGTCACGGGGGTCTGCTGGAGCCAATCCCAGCCAACACAGGGCGCAAGGCAGGAAACAAACCCAGGGCAGGGCGCCAGCCCACCGCAGATTTGCTTGAACATTCCGGTTGATTTTACGACTTCTCTCATCGCGCTATCATAGTTCACTTGTGGTACCGATTGATTTGAGTGAATCCAAGAGACATGCGGGGGGTGGGGGTGGGGTGATAGATAGATAGATAGATAGATAGATAGATAGCTTTTAATTTTAGTATAGTAGGCAGGATTAGATAGATAGATAGATAGATAGATAGATAGATAGATAGATAGATAGATAGATAGATAGATAGATAGATAGATAGAAACTTTATTAATTCCAAGGGGTGGCTACCCTCCTCACTCTAGCGGCAGCCTCGTGGCGTATCCTACATTCTCTTAGCTAGCAAACAAAAGAACTACAGTACTTATTTTATTCATTTATTTTTATTAATTTGCTTGAACATCCCAGTTTTTTGATTTTTGCAACTTCTCTCATCGTGCTATGAGTCATAGTTCGCTAGCAGGAGTGATATATTTGCGCTAATCAGAGGGGGAGATGGGACCTCATGAGTGGGGAGCTGGGCAGGGCCCACCTCACCATCCTGTTTCACTACTATGTGGGCAGAGCCACAGTGGACAGTAAGTCACTATATATATAAAAACATCTGTTTGTCTGTCTATCTGTATGTCTGTCTGAACGACTTAACGGATTTAGATTGGGTATTTTTCTAGAAATTGCTTGAACATTCCGGTTGATTTTGCGACTTCTCTCATTGCGCTAAGAATCATAGTTCGCTTGCAGGAGCGATATATTCGCACTAATCCAAGACAGAGGCTGTGGTCTGAAAGGAGGGGGAAGCGGGCGGGGCCCTCCTCACTCACACGCCAGCCTCCATTCAGAGTCGGTCGGTTGTGGCATTGGCGAGAGGGTTTTAATCCCTCGAATTCCTCTAATCGCGATGCGCATGCCCTTTCAATTCAAGAGATGACAGTTCCCGGTGAAGCTTTGCTTTGCGATGTCAATTAACAGACCTTCAAGTTGGCAGGGGTTGATCTTAGCTCACCAGGGTTCTCGCATAGTCGGCTTCATGTCACTTTCTCCCGGGTTAGTTCTCCAAGAAACCATTATGTCCTCGTACCTGATAGCAAAACCAAAAATATTGTATATCAAGAGGCCCTCGGATACGAAAGCTATCAATATAAATTCTTCCATCCATTCATCCATTATCCAACCCGTTATATCCTAACACTGGGTCACGGGGGTCTGCTGGAGCCAATCCCAGCCAACACAGGGTGCAAGGCAGGAAACAAACCCCGGGCAGGGCGCCAGCCCACAGCAGGGCACACACACATGCGCCCACACACTAGGGACAATTTAGAATCACCAATGCACCTAACCTGCATGTCTTTGGACTGTGGGAAGAAACCAGAGTACCCAGAGGAAACCCATGCAGACACGAGGAGAACATGCAAACTCCACACAGGGAGGACCCGGGAAGCGAACCCGGGTCATATAAATTCTTCTCAATACAAATTACATTTTTTTTATTGATTTGTTTCCCTGCTATGTGGACGGAGCCCGGGGGACAGCTAGTAGTAATATAAAAACAACAATATGTATTTCTGTAGCACATTTTCAGACAAACATGTCAGGTCCAAGTGCTTCACAAGATGTAACCTCACCTGAGAGATCAGTTCCTCCCGGCACTAGTGGGACATCCGGCAGCACGAGATGACCATTGAGCTCGGTCAGTGGCCAGTTGAGTTGCTTCTTCCCAAGTTGAGGTGCGAGATTGAAGGTCTTGTTGCTCTCCGAGTCTTCCTGTGACGTCCCTTCAGCAACTGTCCGTCGGTGGGCTTCCACTCCTTCACAATACAGAATGGATGGTGTTTGGTCAGCCGAAAGATGTGCCCTGCAAACTTAAGTCTGCGTTCTTCCCGATCTCCTCTACACTTGTTAGCCCTGCTCGGTTCAGTATTTCCTTATTATTTAACGGGTTTGGCTGTGAATGGTGACAAAACCAATATAATGAGAGTAGGAACCAACACAAGCAACCATCCATTTGCTTTCAAACAAACCCTTCTGGGGGAAGTCGACAAATTCACCTATCTGGACAGCTGCATTAGCACGTGACAGGACTGTCAAACATGATGGCCAGGTGCGACTTGGTAAAGCAGTGGGCATTTCCTGGAAAATGCATAGCATTTGGAAACCACCCACACTGAAGATTAAGTCATATGAGTCAATTGTTTTACCCAGCACAATTTATGCCAGTGAGACGTGGCCCATGACGGTGAACTGCTGCTCACAAGCTGGATGTGTTCCCCCAAAATGCCTGTGGAGAATCCTAAAGGTCATGTGGTGGGATCACGTGACAAATAAGAAAATTACAAGTAAAATAAAAAATAATAAATAGACAATACGTAAACCCCAAAGGTCACACTAAAAGACAATTTCCCCTCAGGGATTAGCAAAGTATATCAAATCAAATCAAAAATCCCTTACCTTCAGTAATGACTCAGGCACCTTCGCTAGTTTCACATTTTGTTGTAAAGGTCATTTTAGACTAAGAGTTTGCATGGACTGTATTTGTTTAACTATCACATCTATCCAAAATTACTTAGAAGTCATTAATACGTTAGAACAACTGCCATCTCAGTTCTTCCTTTAGAGCTCTTTGAAGTGAAGTGGATGCTCGGCAGTCAGAGGAGGACCTAAACCACCAGCCTTAGGCTTTATAATCCAGTGCCATAGGTTACAAGTCTCCATGTGGGTATAAAATGGTCGGTTCTTGTATTTTCATTTGTTGTCCCACAAATCCACATTGTGCACTCTAAGAAGTAATCTACCATACATATGAAATTCATTTTCTCTATAATAAAACTTGAATATAGAATGTTATAAAACAGAACATTTTCAACGAGAATGGGCATTCAGCCCAACAAAGCTCGCCAGTGTTATCCACTTAATGCTTCTAAAATAACATCATGTGAAGTTTTGAGGGTCCCTAAAGTCCTACTGTCTACCACACAACTTGGTCACTTATTCTATGCATCTGTGGTTGTACCTTGTCCAGCCGGAGCCTGTCCTTGCAATCATTGGGCATAAGGCAGGAACAACATTTGGGCAGGGCATCAATCCATCACAGGGTGAACACAGACACACACACAACAGGATAATATAATATAAAACCATGACTTGCCAGAAGAACTATAGATAAACTGGAAGGCTGGCGTGGTTTAGAAGGATTTAGATGAGAACAGGCCACTCAGACCAACAAAGCTCACCAGTCCTGCCCACTTAAATTCTCCAAAATAACATCAAGTCGAGATCTGGAGATCCCTAAAGTCCTACTGTCTACCACACCACTTAGTCACTCATTCCAAGTGTCTGTGGTTGTGCTTATCCAGCTGGAGCCTACCCTTACAATCATCGGGCACAAGGCAGGAACAACATCTGGACAGGGCATCAGTCCATCACTGGGTGAACAAACACACACACACACACACACACACACCCTAGGACAATACAATATTAAACTATGACTTAAACTGGAAGGCCGGCGTGGTTTAGAAGGATTTAGATGAGAACAGGTCCAAGCTCACCAGTCCTGTCCACTTAATTCTTCTAAAATAACATCAAGTCAAGTTTTTAAGGTCCCTAAAGTCCTACTGTCCACCACTCTATTTTGCCTCTTGTCCCTTGTTTCTGTGGTTCTCCATGTGAAGAAAAACCTCCTAATGTTTGTGTGAAATTTACCCTTCACAAGTTTCCAACTGAGTCCCCGTCTTCTTGTTGAACTCATTTTAAAGTCGCTGTCTCGATCCACTGGACTAATTTACTTCATAGTTTTAAACTCTTCAGTCATGTCACCTCTTAATCTCATTTTGCTTAAACTGTGAAGGTTTGGCTCCTTTAATGTCTGCCCATAAGTCACCCGCTGCAGTCCTGAATCAGCCCAGTCGCTCTTCTAGCATTGCTTTGTCTATTTTGTAGCCTGGGGACCAAAACGTCAAGTTGTACTCAAGTCATAATGGATCTGAATTGACTGTAACCCTGAGGCCGTTTGAGGAGTATGTAAAGATTCTGGTCCAAAATGATGCTAATTTAGTGTATTCCCAAAACGTCTGCCCTAGTGACACTGGAACTAGATGGCAGCGCTTTCTGGTTGGGTCTTGTACTTTGTACATTTTCAACCATTTTACAGGAGAGAAGTGTGATCGATGAAAGGCCTTTTGTTGAATTATGGAATGCTTGACGCAGATAGAACTGGAGTGTATTCATTGTATGTACTGGCTGAGAGCTCCCTTTCCCATCATTCCCTAGGATATCTGAAATCTCATGTTTTTTTGCTGTAATTTCATTTTCTTGGTCTTTATATTGTAAGTTTCTCTACACACAGGCACATATCCAACATTTACACCAGGGGTCCCTAACTCCAGTCCTGGAGGGCCCCAGTGGCTGCAGGTCTTCATTCTAACCCTTTTCTTAATTAGTGACCTGTTTTTGTTGCTAATTAACTTCTTTTGAATTCATTTTAATCTTTATTGTTTTTTTAAGATTTGTTTCCATAAATTTCTTCATCGTTCCTCTGAGTTGCTTTATTTCTTTCCTTCAATGGCACCCAAACAGAAATGAAATGTGACGTGAGTGAGCCAAGAGACAGAGACTAAGTCAGGGCCTCAAACTCCAATCCGTTGCTTGGTCTCTGATTCTTGTCGATAATTAAACTCGTTCTTTAATTCTGTGGCTTGTTGCTGCTCTCATTGTGCAATAGCTGACATTTCCGAAATTATTGATTTTCTCTTTTCTGAGATCACTGGTAAAATGTTTAGGGGACCTGAGCAGATCAGCATTCCTGAGACCTTCACCTGCCTTTATTTTCAGATATTGTATGATGGTCACGCAGTTTGCTGGTCATGTTTTGGCTCATTTTGTATCTCATTATTGTTTGGCAGCTACCATATATATTGGCGTATAAGTCAAGGCTTGAAAACTGAAATATCGATCATTAAATCAGACTCTTAATTTTTTATAGGGCAGCCCCACCACAGAGTTTCCATGTGCATTTGACTTTGACTGGACTTAAGGGCAAAGCTCCAGACTGTGTGTATTCAAACTACCGACTCATGTATAATCGATCATAAAATCAGACCCGACTTACACACCTATTCAAAAATACGACACTTCATTTTTTGCCTCCTCCAATCTCGCACCAGTTTCTCAGACGCATCGAATTTTGTTGCAGCAGCGCAGTTACCAATTTCTTTCACCACTTCAACAACTTTCAATTTAAAACCAGCTTCATATTTTCTTCCGATCGATCGCTCCATCATAGATAAGGGATGCGCTTACGATAAAGGTGTATGAGGGTGTGAGATACAAATAACACAAATCAGTGCAAATGTTTCTTCGGAATAGTTTGGGTATTACCGTGTGGTCACGTAGGCGCAATAGAGAGAGAGAGACAGAGAGATTAGGAGCACATGCTGTGCCCCGTGGTTACTCTCTCAGGTGGGCATTAGCATATCATAATCTCTTGGACCTTTAGCGTGAGTTTTCCGCATTTGTCTTATACGACCGACATTATGAAATACCGGAAATTATACGGTAAGATCAAGTCCCGACTTATCCACTGGAGAACTTAAATGCGATTATTTACGGTAAGTCAGGGCCTCAAACTCCAATCAATTTGCTTAATTAGCCGCCGATTCTTGTCGTTCATTAAACCTGTTCTTTACTTCCATGGTTTCTTGCTGCTCTCATTGTGCAATGGCAGACATTTACAAAACTGTTGATTTTCTCTTTTCTAAGAAAAGGACCTGAGCAGATCAACATTCCTGAGACCTTCATCTTTATTAATTTTCAGATATTGTACGATGGTCACAGTTTGCTGGTCCTTTTTTGACTCATTTTGTATCTCATTATTCTTTGGCAGTTAATTAAGGAAAAAGAAACAATTAAGGGGTCTGAATCTTCAAGAGCAGGTCAAATAAAATTAATTCAAAAGAAGTTAAGTAGGAGCAAAAACAGGTCACTCATTAAGAAAAGGGTTAGAATGAAAACCTGCAGTTACTGGAGCCCTCCAGGCCCCTTGATCTAAACCTTTCTCCTTAACTCGTCTTTGATTGCCTGGCGTCAGCTTCATCCATCCATCCATCCATCCATCCATTATCCAACCCGCTATATCCTAACTACAGGGTCACGGGGGTCTGCTGGAGTCAATCCCAGCCAACACAGGGCGCAAGACAGGAAACAAACCCCAGGCACAGTGCCAGCCCACCACAGCGTCAGCTTAATTATGATAGCGAATATTTGAGTATTTGCAAGTAAAGTCTGAATCAAATCAACCCTTTGATTGTAAACTCTAGTACAGCATTTTCACAAATTTCCCAAAACACACCTCTGAGCACCGCAAGATTGTATTTTAGGTCTCTGAAGAAAGTGAGAACTTAACGTGAGCAGTAAAGAGACACGAGGACCCTGCGTAGGAGTCGCTGCCTGTCATCTTCATGCTCATTCAGAGGGTCATAGCTAAGGTAGAAACATCTAAGGGGAAGTCTCTTAAAATCCCAGCAGCAATTCACAGGTACTCAGTCATTCAATGAGCCAAGGCTGGCTTTCCAGGACATTTCTTTCAGTAAAGTACCTGCTTTAATTGCCCTGCTTTTGACTTTTTTTTTTGTCTTAAAGAATTACAATGTGAAAATGGAGCACGTGTTACCTTTGTGTCTGCTTTTGCTTTATTTGTGTATCTCATGTTACAGAACGTCATAGTGGCATTCAACAGTTCAAACATGTTATAATAACATACCAGTTACAACCGTTTACTTCAAATTAATTACAATGAATGCAAAGGAAAAATGAAAAACACAAAGAAAAAAAAATAACAAAAGAAGAAAAAAGACAAAAAAATTCAACCCCCACCCATAAGAAAGAGAATAAAGAAAAAATGAAAAACAAAGAAACCAAACCCCTCGATCCTCTTTTAAGAGATGATAAAACATTAGAGCGTCAATCGTAAGAACCGCATTCTTATTGTAAGTAATATTAATGAATTCTTGACAAATAGTTGACACACTTTTTTTATAACTCTGTTTATTAAGAATTTCAAAAACAAATGAAATACATTTTCTACTTAATCACCTTCGTTAGCGATGTTATTCTCCCAGCATCATGACAACTTTTTAATGCCCAATTACAACTCCTCCCACCTTCACTGTTTCCAATGAAAATACAAAACGTCCCTCATAACGTTTTTGGACGTATCATCTAAGAAAGAATTTCAGGCTTCTTCTTCTTCTTCTTCTTCTTTTGGCTGCTCACGTTAGGGGATGCTACAGCGGATCACCTTCCTCCATATCTTTCTGTCCTCTTTATCTCACTCTGTTACATCCATCACCTGCATGTCCCCTCTCACCACATCCATAAACCTTCTCTTAGGCCTTCCTCTTCTCCTCTTCCCTGCCAGCTCTATCCTTAGTGTCCTTCTCCCAGTATACCCCTCATCTCTCCTCTGCACATGTCCAAACCAATGCAATCTCGCCTCTCTGACTTTGTCTCCCAACCGTCCAATCTGAGCTAACCCTCTAATGTCCTCGTTTCTAATCCTGTCCATCTTCATCACACCCAATTCAAATCTTAGCATCTTTAACTCTGCCACCTCCAGCTCTGTCTCCTGCTTTCTGGTCAGTGCCATCGTCTCCAACCCATATAACATAGCTGGTCTCACTACCGTCCTGTAGACCTTCCCTTTTACTCTTGCTGATACCCGTCTGTCACAAATCACTCCTGACACTCTTCTCCACCCACTCCACCCTGCCTGCACTCTCTTCTTCACTTTTCTTCCACAATCCCCATTACTCTGTACTTTTGATCCCAAGTATTTAAACTCATCCACCTTCGCCAACTCTACTCCCTGCATCCTCACCATTCCACTGACCTCCCTCTCATTGACACACATGTATTCTGTCTGTTTGTTCCTACTGACCTTCATTCCTCTCCTCTCATATCTCCACCTCTCCAGGGTTTCCTAAACCTGCTCCCTACTATCGCTACAGATCACAATGTCATCAGCAAACATCACAGTCCACAGGGACTCCTGTCTAATCTCATCTGTCAACCTGTCCATCACCATTGCAAATAAGAAAGGGCTCAGAACCGATACCTGATGTAATCCCACCTCCATCACTCCTACCGCAGACCTCACCACGGTCACACTTCCCTCATTCATATCCTGTACAACTCTTACGTACCTCTCTGCCACTCCCTACTTCCTCATGCAATACCACAGCTCTTCTCAGTCATCCTGTCATGTGCTTTCTCTAGGTCCACAAAGACACAATGCAACTCCTTCTGGCCTTCTCTAAACTTCTCCATCAACATCCTCAGAGCAAACATTGCATCTGTGGTGCTCTTTCTTTGCATGACACCATACTGATGCTCACTAATCCTCACCTCACTTCTTAACCTAGCTTCCACTACTTTTTCCCATAACTTCATGTTGTGGCTCATCAGTTTTATTCCCCAGTAGTTACTGCAGTCCTGCATACCCCCCTTGTTCTTAAATATCATCTCCAATACACTTCTTCTCCACTCTAAGATTCCATTAAACAATCTGGTTAAAAACTCCACTGCCATCTCTCCTAAACACTTCCATGCTTCCACAGGCATGTCATCTGGACCAACGGCCTTTCCATTTTTTGATCCTTGGCTCTGTCCTCACTCTCTTCCTCTACTTGATCTCCAACGTCTTCCTACAGAACACCATCCTATGCTGCTTAACTACACTTTCCCCTGGCACCACTTTGCAGTCTTCAATCTCCTTCAGATCAGTTCTTCTGCATACGATGTAATCTACCTAAGTGCATCTTCCTCCACTCTTGTACGTCTCCCTATGTCCCTCCCTCTTCTTAAAATACGTATTCACCACAGCCATGTCCATTCTTTTGGCAAAATCCACTATCCTCTGACCTTCTTCATTCCTCTCCTTGACACCATACCTACCCATCACCCCCTCGTCTCCACTGTTTCCTTCACCAACATGTCCATTGAAATCCGTCTCCAATCACCACTTTCTGTCCCTTGGGTACACTGTTCAACTCCTCTCTTGTCACCCTGTCATATGCTTTCTCCAGGTCCACAAAGACGCAATGCAACTCCTTCTGGCCTCCTCTTAACTTCTCCATCAACATCCTCAGAGCAAACATCACATCTGTGGTGCTCTTTCTTGACATGAAACCATCCTGCTGGTCACTAATCATCACCTCACTTTCTTGAGTTTCCACTACTCTTTCCCATAACTTCATGCTGTGGCTCATCAACTTTATCCTCCTGTAGTTACTGCAGTCCTGCACATCCCCCTTATTCTTAAATATCTGCACCAGTACACTTCTCCTCCACTCCTTAGGCATCCTCTCACTTTCCAAGATTCCATTAAACAATCTGGTTAAAAATATATGGTTAATAATATAATATAATATAATATAATATAATATAATATAATATAATATAATATAATATAATATAATATAATATAATATAATATAATATAAAGATTCATCCATTAGATACATTAGAATAGTTGACAACTCTGAATTGTGAGTCAGTGTGGATGGACTTCTCCCTTGCGCCCCAATGCTTCAGGACAGACTCTGTCCCCCTACTAACCAGAACTGGATAAGCAAGTTAGAAAATGGCTGAATGAATGGACACCACAGTGCCTGACGGTGGTGCAACAGGGAGTATCGCCCCAGGCATAATTCTTATCCCAAGTGTCTGCCTACATTTGCATGTTCTTCCAATGTTCCTGCACGTTTCTGTCGGGGCTCCAGTTTCAGCCCACAAATCAACTGTCACTTCTTAATTGCTCCTTTGTCCGCGACTGTCTTCGTGAGTATGCAGTGATGGATTCCCATCTTGCTGCTCCTGCCTCATACCGACTGCTGCTGTTTTCAGGCATTGTGCAGAAAGTGTGGCTGAAGGCCATTTGCTTACAGGGGGCTCATCATCTACAGCAGGAAACTAATTTGGCATAGCGTGGCACTAATTGTCTGTGGCAGGGGGCTGATCGCGCTTTGTAGAGCCAAATTGCTCAGACGCAGTGTGCCATGGGTAACCCGCTGGAAACTTATTCTTTCAGTTCTTTTATTTCCTTTTTTTTTTTGCTCATTTCCTTTCCAATGATGGTGTGAACGTTCTGTACAACTGGTTATATTTTTGTGAGGGTGGCTTTTATCGACTTGGAATACTTGAAGTATTTTACATCCAAACACTTTCCACTGATAAAATTATAACTTTGCAACTCGTTTTTAACTGAAAACTTCACTACTCTCAAATATTTCTTATATTGTAAGGTTACATGTTTATGGATAAGCCAATATACTGTATTTTTTTAATCTGTTGTGCAAATAAGGCAAAATAAACAACATAAAAATGGTTCTGGGATGTATAACACTGTTTATGGCTGTTTTAGCAAAGGGAAAAATTGAAGCAAGTAATGGGCAACACCGATGCCCTACAAGACTGACTCCATATTTGAATTAGAAAAGAAGACATTGGGATGGAGGTGGGCTGGAGTTTAATCACTGTTGTTCATCTGAGTCACGGCTTACCTGGCTGGGGACAGAAGAAACAAAACGTTAAATGGCAGGGTCACATTAGTAACTCTTCCAGAGCCGCTCAATCCATTAGGCGGCCATCTAGGGTGCCATCTTCTAAGGGGCACCTTTTATGAAAGTTAAGGGGCAGGAGCTACAAGCACCAAGAGGGGATCTCCCCCCACCCATCAAACTCTGATTATACTAAGTGGGTGCCATTACCTGCTCGGCACCATTTATGAAAGTAAAAGTGCATAAGCTCTATACATCAAGGGGTGTGTTCTCCTTAACGTCCATGGCATATGCACAAAGGGGGTGGAATTTGTGCTGTTGGACGGGTGCATGTTCTGAACACCAAGTGGGACCCCCCCCACACACAGGTCATCAAAGTCTTACAATACTGACTACCCACTGTAGACAACGAGAGACAACAATCGTCCACTCTGCCTAGGACTCTAAATGGGCTTCGACTGGCGCTGACCCCCTCGTTGCCATAAGAGCCATGCTATATTCACCCTTTTGTAATGAGGTTCAACTAAGGGCCCCATCATATTACACAATTTTGTAATCGATTTTACAAACTTCATTTACATAATCTTAGCGAGTCAGAAGCCATCACAGTGTACCCCCATGACTCCAAGTCACATAGCATGACAGCCCCAGTGACTCAGTCAGACCCCAACAACATCAAATAGGTTGAAATTCTGTCTTGAGTCCTAGGGGTTGACATGTGTGGAGGTGAGAGATGACAACCAAAGAGCCCTCAAGGCCACAGAACCTAGCAATGAGGAATAAGAAACACGAGAGTTTTAGACCTCACAAACAGAAGACACACTCGTCTGTAATGATGGCTCATGTTTTATGGACCACAACAGAATGTAAAATAGGAAAAAAAACATAGGGATTGAGACTGCGGCTGAACTCGCCCTACCTGGAAAGCAGTCATCAAGCACCAGCTTGATTACATTACTGTCTGTCATACGGCAAGCATTTAACATTTGAAAATGTGAGGCTCTGCTGGAACATCGTCATATAGTCATGTAGTCTGTCATCCCCTGTGATATCTAGTCGTGTAATTTGACACTTTCAAGGTGACAAGATCAGCCAATGCAGTCACTAAGTGTGACATCCCCTCCGACTAGAAGTCGTGTAATGTGCCCCAAGCTTAAGGGAAATGTTCTTCTCCTCCATGGCACAGTATGGCACAAAATAGCCCTCAACCCGACCATCTTTCCATCCATGCATTGTCAAGCCCACTTACCGACCTTAACCAAGGCATAATTAGCAGCCATTGCTTGGCAGGGTTCACTTCCCGGGTTCTCCCTGCGTGGAGTTTGCATGTTCTCACCGTGTCTGCGTGGGTTTCCTCCCACAGTCCAAAGACATGCAGGTTAGGTGCATTGGCGATCCTAAATTGTGCTTGATGTTTGCTTGGTGTGTGTGCCCCACGGTGGGCTGGCGCCCTGCCCGGGATTTGTTTCCTGCCTTGCGCCCTGTGTTGGCTGGGATTGTCTCCAGCAGACCCCCTTGACCCTGTAGTTAGGATATAGCGGGTTGGATAATGGATGGATGGATGGATGGATGGGTGGATGTTTGGCAGGCCACCAGACAATGTTTATAACATTTAGAAACCTCTTTGGATGCCTTCTTGCCTGTTTACTTTCAGTTTTCATAATGAATAACATGATAACATTAACTTGAACTTTAAAATCATTCCAAATGTCCTAAGGCAAAAGAGTGTCACAAAATATAAAGTAATGGGAGTCATGTGGCTTCGAGAAATGAATCATAGCAGCAGAGCCACTTGGTCCTTGCTGTTATTTTGCTCTTTGTTATTTATTTATTTATTTAGCCCTTTTAATGTTAGTCAGCACACTCTGTAAAGTTTTTTTAGAAGCTAAATGCATTCTGTGTCATAGCTCGGTAATTTGACAGGAACAAGTCTTTCATCTCAAAGGCATTCGAAGTTGAAGTAGGTCATGAGAAAACCATTTGTGCTGATTATCCTCATTTTAGCCAAACTTAAAAAATGTTGAGTCCTGTGTATGACCAAACCAAGCCACACGGACGAGTTGAAAGAAGCCATTATTAGTACAGCTCCACTCTCAAGGACGTCACACTGAGACTCCATTATCCAGATGTTCGTGGCTATTTCACCATGTGTTTCCCTTGGGCCACGCACAGTTAAAATGAACCGAAATGGAGCCTCGGTCAGCAGATCATCACTTGTTGTTCTCAGAAGAGACCCCAATTCTACATTCTAGGACATGCATAAAAAATAGTTTTAATTCAATATATGATTAGATTAGAGAAACTTTATTAATCCCATGTGGAAATTCAGATGAATACACCAGCAAAAACATAGAAACAAGGTTACAGACAAATAATACAGCCAGTCAATCAATCAATCGATCAATAAATAAATAAACTTAACAAGCGTGTCGGGTGGTAGCATTGAATTGCCTGACAGCAGTGGGCAGGAAAGACCCCCAAGAAGCACTACTTAGCACTTTGTGGTGGAATGACCTTCTGGCTAAAAGGGCACCAACTGGAGGGGGAGAAGGGGACATTTCATGATGGGCACCCAATGCTGCCACCACCACCCTTACCCTGCAGTTGCTTCATCCCGGGTATGACGTTAGTCTGCAAGCAGGTCCTCCGACTTACATGGAGAACTTGGGGGTCGGTGGCAGGATTGTCCACCTCTGGTGCTGCTTTTTGCATATGACATTGTGCTGTGTAGCACCAGCAAAGAGGAAGTTGGGAGAACGAAGAAGGGCCATGGAAGATAGAGGATTGATGATAAACAGGAAGAAGAGTCCAGAACATAAGAGGTTTAATGATAGTCAGGATTCAGAAGTTAGCTTGCAGAGAGATTAGTGAATACGTTTAATATCTAGGATCAGTGGTAGCCCAAGATGGAAAATTAGATGCAGAGATAGTCCAAAGAGTGCAGTGTGGATGGAATAATTGGAAGAAGGTATGAGGAGTATTGTGTGATAGAAGAATTAAGGCGAGATTTAAATGTGAGGTTTTTAAGATGGTGCTATGATGTACAGAGCTGAGACACGGGCAGTAAAAGGAACACAGGAGAAGAAGTTGGATGTGGCAGAAATGAGAATCTTGAGATGGATGTGTGGAATTACAAAAAAAGAATGAATAAGAAATGAGACCATCAGAGGTACAACAAAATGGGAGAAACATCTAAGAAAGCACTGGAAAGGAGGTTGAGGAGGAATGGACATGTGATAAGGAGAGACCAGGAATATGTGGGCAAAAGAGTGAAGTACAAGGAAAGGGAAAGCGAGGGAGGCCAAAGAGCAGGTGGACAGATAAAGTAGAAGAAGATCTGAAGGTAAAGGGTCTCTCTGGCAAGGAGGTGCAGGACCGAGTTGTATGGAGAAGGCTGATCAGGCAAACCCACATAAAAGTGGAAAAAGATGAAGAAGAAGAAGGTAGGGATGAAACCAAAAAAATGCCGATCAAAGATTTGCTTTGTTGCTGCATAGACAGGTTATAAATGGAAGTTCAGTTCATGGACCTTGTTGGGAAGTCTTCCTAAACACCAGAAGTAAATATTATCATCTTCTAAAATGTGTTACGGAGGTCCTGTAAATAGATGAATAGTTGTCATTCTTTAGAGAAAGGCATATTTTGAAATCCTTCAGCTCCCTGATACGTGTCCTGCGGATGGAGGGATGTTGCTCATGTTCTTTGTCCTTGAATCGTGTGCTGACGCTACTCTTAGCTACAATGAGGTGTCAGGCAGGGTCCGCAAGTTCAGACAGGCCTCAGCCGAGAGAAAGAAGACAAAAGGATAATTACTTAGATTGGAGAGGAGAGGAGAGTGCAGCCCTTGTATGCTTTTCAGCTAGGAGTGTAAAGCCTCAGTCCGGGAATGCCATGAGATTATTAGAACTATGGGGGTCTCAAAAGTGACAGTTGGTCATTCATGACAAATGACAAAAATGTTGTTTTGCTGATTTTTGTTATGGTTAGGTGCATTGGTGACGCTGAATTGGCTGTAGTGTACGCGATAAGTGTGTGAGTGTGTGTTAATCATGCTCAGGACTGACGTCATGTCCAGAGATTATTGCTGCCCTGTGCCCTGTGCTTGCTGGGATTTGGCTTTTTCAACAGAACAGAACAGAGACTCTTTACTGTCAAAGTGAAAATGGATCTCTGCAAAGTGGTCTAAAGTAATGACAAATATAAAACACAAAATAAAGCCAGTGAATACTTTATATAGACTGTATATGTACACACACACACACACACACACTTGTATCCCATGTATTGTTGAGGTATTTACAGGTCATACCTGACTTTAGTGAGTTTCTCGTATTGCAAACAGGTTAGTAGGACTGCCTCAAAATTCTAAATTCTTAGCCCAGCAACTTTCAGTGTGTCACTTTCATGTTCTCCTCGTATCCCTGGAGATATTCTCTAGATTCTGTGATTGTCTGCCTTTCACAGACAATGATTACCTAGCGTTTCTAGTCTCACCGAGCAGCCACAATAACGTCTGACCACCGGTGACCCAACACAGAAGTAACAAGGTTAAGATAATGTATAGTTGGATTCACCGTGTGTATACTGTGATGAATTGGCTCTTCACCAGCACTTATTCATTCCTTGTGCCTGGAATAAGTGCTTAAAAATTCATAAAATACTTAATAACTCACTGGGTTGAGCCTGTCTGATTCAGAAGACAACAAATGAAGTGCCAGACAGTGAAAATAAAAAGCACGGGCCAAAATCATGTAATCATCATCCAGGTAAAGGTGTAGTCAAAAGAGTGAGACGAGTGAGTCAACAAGTCACTGTGCCCTCAGTGCCCGCTGAGTCCTGACAATGCCTGATAGGCAGTCAGTTCTGGAGAGTTCTGTGTCACATGCAGACTCCTCTCAAGCTGGTCTTGCTTTCCCTTTCAGAGTTTTACCAGTTTATCACTGAGACGTCATGGTGTTTATAGCAGGCACTAGGTGAATGCAAGGAACCTGGAAAATTTCAAAGCATCCAGCCATTTAGTCTGTTTATCCTTCTGCAGTGTCATGAGGGATGGGAGTCTATACTGGTAGCATTAAGTGGAATGGGAAGCCAATCCTCGATGGGTATCCAGCCCATCACAAGCACTGTCACTCATACCAGGTCAGTTTAGCATCACCCAGCGTTGTTCCCCAATGCTTTTAGGCTCCAATAATCACCACAATGCCACCCAAATGTGTCCATCCAATTCATGGTTACCTGGGCCTGAAACTTCCTGGCAAGCATTAGATAACAAGGCAGGAACCAGGCCTACATGGCATTCCAGTCTACAACAAGATATCTTCAAACACACCTAACATGCAACCAAGGCCGGATTAAGACCCCCACAGGCCCCTGGGTGACTTAGTTCCTTAATAGAGAGTTGATCGTACTTTTAAAAAGGGAGATCCACCTTGGTCATTTCCACTCACAGATACTCAATCATTCCGTCCGTCCGTCCGTCCGTCCGTCCGTCCGTCTGTCTGTCTGTCTGTCTGTCTGTCTGTCTATTTAGCTATCCATCTGATCCTGCATGCTATACTACAAAGATCTATCTATCTATCTATCTATCTATCTATCTATCTATCTATCTATCTATCTATTATGAGAGCTATGGAGGACAGACGGGCATCCCCATTGGACAATGTCATGACCACCCACAAAGATAGAAGGTTCGAGGAGAGGGACAAACAGAAGCCATAGGCCAGGATCATTTCCACTCCCCTATACGTTATGTGGCACTGGTCCGCTAGAAGTGGCCCATCTTGGATACCTGTAAGGGTTCATGGGAAACAGAGTGCAGAAGTGGAGCCCTTTTGGGGTCCCTGGGTGTGGCAAGGATGCAATGTCAAGGGAGGACTGCCTTGAAGTTTTCACCACAAGTATTTCCAGGTCATTAAAAGCTTTTCCAAGCCCAGCATATAAGGAGCCTGTTACCTTACCCTGAGTAGTCAGAGTCGGGAGGCAGCAGGTGACACTCAAAGGGAGGCGTCTATCTATCTATCTACAGTATCTATCTATCTATGTAATCCTGCCTACTATACCAAAAACAAATATCTATCTATCTATCTATCTATCTATCTATCTATCTATCTATCTATCTATCTATCTATCTATCTATCTATCTATCTATCTATCTATCTATCTATGTAATCCTGCCTACTATACCATAAACAAATATCTATCTATCTATCTATCTATCTATCTATCTATCTATCTATCTATCTATCTATCTATCTATCTAATCCCCGCACTGCCAGGTCCAACATGAGAAGCAGCCATTGATAGAAGTGCCACTATATGAACTGCAGGCCAGTTTAGTGTAAGCAGTGCATCTTTGGGCAGTGGGAGGCAAAGAGAGTGCCTGGAGAAAGCCGATACCCCACCCAGGTAGTGACTTTGGTAGGACTTGAACTCAGATCCTAAAAGCAGATGGGCATGAGCAATCACTGCTGTGCCACCCCAGTGAACTCCGTGTTACTCCTAATTTGCCTAATCAACTTCCGCTGCGGCACAGCCGAGAACAAGATGTCAAAGTCTTACAAACGTGTGCTGAGACGGCACATTAAGCTTGTGCAGCTGTCATCGAGCTGCAATATGTGCCACTGGGACAAATTGTGGATTAACACGTAATAAGTGAACAAGTGTGCAGGGTGGCAGCCGACGTTTAGTGTACTACAGTAAAACCGTAACGGCTCGCTTCAGTTTGATAACAAAGGTGCCTAATGATTGTGTGCAAATCTGCTGACAGCTGGACAGCTGGCGGATGGACGTGTTTATTGAAGTCCTGCCCAAAATCGCTTATCGTTTGTCTATTTGTTTACAATGCGCACTCTGCCAATAGAGCAAACAGGATTTAATGTGTTATCATTGACAAATTCATTAAGACTTTTATTGACACGAATAAACAGCAGCACCTGCCACCTGGGGGTCTCTGTATTTAACAATTGGCAATTGAATGCGCCCTTTTTTAACGTCTAATCTTTAATGTGGACTCGTTGTGTTATAAAGCACCAGCATCTTCTGCTTAGACAACTGACGGGGGACCTCCAGAGTGTAAATAAAACTTTGGAAGTGTTTGATCTCCTGGTAACAAAATTTGAAAACCTCAGCCGGTTCAAAAGCACTGCAAACAGAAAGAGGCTGCTTGTTATCAGTTAAGGGGGGCTCACCTGATGGTGTTATTGTAAAAACACACCACCGTAACAAAACAATTATGAAATTCAAGACCCCTGATGATGGAGACAGGTGATAGAAGGCGCTCTCTTTACCTTTGTGTGTGGAATGAGGGCTGGAAATGTAAAGCAACAAGGGGCAGATCAGAATCGTTACGATTTGCTCAACTCCAGTGGTTCATTATTTCAGTTTTTATCAAGTCAGCACAAGGACAAAGTGGAATTTATAACACAAACGTGTCCGTTCGGTACACACATCTGCCCATGCATGTCCCCCTGAGCGAGGCAACTCACCTGGCATTGCGAAGAATGACTTGAGCTGCTACGCCGTACTTATAAAGCATGTGTTTGACATTTGAGAGGAAAGCCATAGAAGAACATGTGGAGAACGTGCAGGTGCCATTCAGATAACGCTAAGCCTCAGGCCTGAAGCACAGGAGCTGCATTTGTGAGGCACTACAATTGGCCACACAGACACCTAAGGGGGTATATACTTTATAACTATCTATCTATCTATCTATCTATCTATCTATCTATCTATCTATCTATCTATCTATCTATTATAAAAGGAAATCCTGCAACAAGAAATTCTCAGAGATAATTTCAAGTCTCATGAGACAAGAGATTTTGAAAAGTCCTGCCCTCCTCTCAAACATTTACAACCACGCACACGGTATAATCATTTCTTATTCGTGTGTATTGTCAGACACAGTTCATGCGCTCTCTCAGCTCCTGTAAATTCTTACGTTTTACACATTTAAATTTGTTTATGTTTCTGGACAGTATTTTTAGACATACAATCTACTCATTTCCTTCAATGTGGCCGCATGTCAAAAAGAGGCCCAAAAGCGTTAGAGAGAAAAGAATTCAAAAAAGAACAATAAGTGCAAATTCAGAAAATAAGGAAAGTAACAATCAGCCCAGAACAAGTGTCATTGAAAACCTAGCCGGTCCAAGCGGGGTCGGAAATAAAAGACAAAGAGTAGAAGACAAGGTAGAACATCATAAAGAGGCTCAAAAACGATGGCGCGATACGCATGCAGAGCAGGTTAGAGATTATGAAAGTACTAAAATTCAAAAGTCTCAAAAAATGATAGTAAATATCTCATGACTGCTTACAAAAGTAAATTATTAATCAGTGAAATAATGGAACAGCAAAAAGAGATTGAACATATGGAGTTGTGCGGTGGGAGCACAACACACAAACACGTCCGAGGAGCACCAGTGGCCCAGGGCCTGCATCATTCAAAAACTCATTGATTCCTGAAAACAAAGTTCCTGCGGTGGGAAATCTCCTATAGATTCAGTTGTGTGGTCCTAAGCAAATCCCAAAATCTGCTTGGGTTAACATGGTAGAAAATATGTTATCAGAGACAAGGCAACTAAGCATGGGATTCAAATGCAGGATCTGTGAAGCAGCAGTCATTACCACTGCACCACCATATTGGAAAACAACATTGACAGAATTGTACTGTTCCACTCTAATTACGAAGTGCCGAGAATGGTATATCAAGTAAAGCTTCTGTTTCCTAATGGTGTTTCCCCTGTCAGTGCTATGCCAATGCTCCACAGCTGTACCTGCTGCTCCCACAGCCAGAATCTCGACATATCTCACTGACATGACCACCTGGATGAAGGAACGTCACCTCTAGCTCAACCCAGCAAGGATGAACCTTCTTGTTATCCCGACTCGTCCATCTGTTCAGCACCCAATCCCTTTTCAGCTTGCTCCATTAATACTAACACCCACCAAGTCAGTACGCAACCTTGGGGTGGTGATCGATGACCAGCTGTCTTTCACTGACCGTGTCACAGTGGTCCCTACGGTCTGGCAGATTCACTGTGTACATCACCCACAAGATCAGGGAGTATCTGATGGAGTATGTAGCGTAACTCCTCGTCCAAGCTCTGCTTTTGTCACGTCTGGATGTCTATGAATAGCCCATTCTTCATAGAGTTCTGAAAATTTCAGTTTTTACAGTATATGATATTTTACAGTATATAAGATGAGACAGGGCAGCACGGTGGTGCAGTGGTAGCGCTGCTGCCTCGCAGTTAGGAGACCCGGGTTCGCTTCCCGCGTCCTCCCTGCGTGGAGTTTGCATGTTCTCCCCGTGTCTGCGTGGGTTTCCTCCGGGCACTCCGGTTTCCTCCCACAGTCTAAAGACATGCAGGTTAGGTGGATTGGCGATTCTAAATTGGCCCTAGTGTGTGCTTGGTGTGTGGGTGTATTTGTGTGTGTCCTGCGGTGGGTTGGCACCCTGCCCAGGATTGGTTCCTGCCTTGTGCCCTGTGTTGGCTGGGATTGGCTCCAGCAGACCCCCGTGACCCTGTATTTGGATTCAGCGGGTTAGAAAATGGATGGATGGAAGATGAGACACTGTAGTTGCTTTTTCTTTATGCATGGCTTTTTGATCTACAATTTTATTATTCAAATTACTTTTATTACTACTAGGGGGCTCTGTCCTTTGAAATTAACATGCAAATACTTTTTACATTTACACTTTTACTGTAAAACTTCAGTAAGAACAATTTTTTGGATTAACTTTTCATCAATATCGCATTTAATCAATTGACAGTTTTCTTGTTAATTCATTTGACTTCCTCATTTCTCAGTGCTAGGATTGCCCGTGTACTCAGTTCTTCTGTTGATAACCCTTCGGGATGAAATTCTTCATTAAGATTTGGACATAATACGTCTTCTTTTATTGGGAACTTAAAGTGAGGAAAATATAAAAAATTATAACAGCTTAGAGTGCAGGAACTGTGTCAGACAAAAGCATTCACACCAATGACAGGTGAGAGGACCGCGGGCGTGGGCCATTAACCAGAAATGGTTGAGAAGAGGACGGGACTTGAAAAAATCTCTTGGCAACAGTCTCATCTCATCTCAAGATTTTCTTTTATAATAGAGAGATTATTATTATTATTCAACAACAACATTTATTTCTATAGCACATTTTCATACAAACAATGTAGCTCAAAGTGCTTTACATGATGAAGAAAGAGAAAAAAGACAAAATAAATAATTAAAATTAGGGAAAACTAATTAACATGGAATAAAAGTAAGGTCTGATGGCCAGGGAGGACAGAAAAAACAAACAAAAAACTCCAGACGGCTGGAGAAAAAAAATAATCTGCAGGGGTACCGAGGCCACGAGACCACCCAGCCCCCTCTGGGCATTCTGCCTAACATAAATGACCTCAATCAGTCCTCATGGTATTTAGGGTTATCATGGAAGAATTTGATGATGACGGTCATGTGGAATTCTGGCCTTTAATCCATCAATGTAGGGACATCACGGTGCTTTGATCAGGTGGTGGTGGTGCAGTTCGCCACCACAGAAAACCGGAAAAGGAACAGAAGAGAAAGTAGGGGGTTAGTATGGATTTTGGAGTCACCATGAATAATAATGATAATTAATTGAATATACAGAGCATCAGGATTAAACTAAGATGAAGCTCTGAGAAAGCCATATTAAAGTAATGTGTTGTCAGCAGTGTTTTAAAGTGCTCCACTGTATTAGCCTGGCGAATTCCTATTGGCAGGCTATTCCAGATTTTAGGTGCATAACAGCAGATAATTATAATTTATTGATAAATAAAGCTGTATGTCTTTGGCATAGATGTGGTAGCTCACGTTATGCCCCGAGATAATCTGACCTAACAGAAGCATGTAAATCGAAAAGAGCAAAGAGTCTTTGAAGTATAATTACCACAACTAAGAATTTTCTACCTGCCAGGTAGGATTCAAACCAATTTAAGACACTGCCAGAGATGCCCACCCATTGACTAAGGCGATTTCTAAGAATATTGTGATCAATGGTATCAAATCACTCAGATCTAAGAGGATGAGAACAGATAAATAGCCTCTGTCTGCTGCAAGTCATTTACAATTCAAACAATTGTGATAATGCGGTGGGCTGGTGCTCTGCCCGGTGTTTGTTTCCTGCCTTGAGCCCTGTGTTGGCTGGGATTTGCTCCAAAAGATCCCCATGACCCTGTAGCTAGGATAAAGTGGGCTGGATAACGGATGGATGGTCAATTGTGATATTCTTTCTCTGATGTACGATCACCTGTTTGCCTATAGTGCCTTATGGTAGTGGTAACAGTGACAGCAGCCACAATGTCTGAAAACAAATCAATAAGATATTGGGAAGAACCACCCGTTAAATTCAAATCATCTCCTCACCTCACCGTGTTAACGTTTTACTTTCTCATATACGAAGTACAGGGAAAATATTGTAGTCGTCCAAAAATTGCATTTCGAGATTTTGGTGAATCTTGATGTTTTAGACCCCCCGGAGACCAAAAAGACCATTTTTGGAATTATGTCTGTGTGTCTATCTGTGTTTGTACGTGTGTGTTGTCACACACGTGCGCTTAGGAGGCAGCCAACAAGCCCAGAGATGAGTGAACGATTGCGAGGGATAAAATCGGGTCTTGGATTCCCAAAATGGCTCCTCTTCCATTACATTCCTTCCACATCCGACTCCCGAAGACGACATCATTTCCAGAAGCTCCCTGATGACATCATTTTCTGACCCTACCTGATGATGTCACTTCCGCCTACATCACTTCCGGTGACACCCCTTCCAGTCGGTTCATGATGACGTCACTTCCAGTCGTGCAGTCATGACGTCATTTCCATCAGTACTTCCTTCCCGTTGCCATTTTCTTTAGATACTCAACCTCATCTACTATGTATTATCAACTGTTATGGTTTTGATCACGTTTTGCAACTCCAATTTTCTTAAGATCACCGGATGTTATATGGGGACAATTCCCCAACTCTGTATTTGTGTCTCTTGTGAAATTGATTTCCAACAGTATGTAAACACAATAACTTGTGTACGCTGTCATTTAGGTCAACCGAATTTTGCCTACAAGTATTAGGTACAAAACGTAGTTTTCTATCAACCTTTGGGATATTTCCATTAACCAAAAGTGGTACTTTACCTTTTATTCTTGCAGCTGCAGAGTCCGATTTATTCAACTTTACTTTTATAATAATTGTTCAATATATTATTAATTTGATATGATTTGTTGTTGATGGTTCTTTAATGTACATAATTTAAACATATAATCATTGTCTTGCAGTTTACTCCTCAAATATCCTTTCTCATATCTGAGTATACGAGAAAGTCTTGGGGAGACCACTCCCGATTTTTATTTTTTGATTATTGTTAAGCATTTAACTAACAAAAAATGTAATTGTTTCCTCAGGTTACCGGTTTGGATCGGACATTCACTCTGTGGGACCACTTTGCTGTCCAAGGCTACAGAGATGGCACAGAGATGACGGTAGAGGAGCTTCTGAGTCACGTCAAGGTACTGTAGTTGTTCATCACCATGTTCATGGTGGGCTCATATCCTGGCGTGGTCATCATCAGTGTACAGCATGCATGTTCTCTTCTTGGCTATGTGGCTGTTTCTCCAGGTAGTCCAGTTGTCTTCCCAGACTTTAAACCGGACCATTGCGAGTGTGTGTGTGCCATCCCGTGGATTGGAATCCAGTCCAGTCCAGGGTGGGTTCCTTCCAGTGTTGTGTAAAGCACCCAATAAGCCATACTTGAGTAAAAGCGGAGAAACCTTTCTAGAAATGGACTCAAGTAAAAGTAGAAGTTGTCTTTGAGAAAAATACTCAAGTTTCAAAGGATCTGAATATTAAGTGTACTTAAGCATCAAAAGTACAAACAGGATCTTGCCCTGTTTTATTTATACAGTGAAGAAAGTTCCTGCAGACTTGAAAAAGTGAGAATCATGTCTGAGCTCCCTAAGACTGTGGTGGACTAAATCCCTAGTCCCTCGAGGCAGCATAAAATGACACTCTGCATGCCTATATCACCAAGCCCTATTTTTTCAAAGGTTTGTGAAATGAAGTAATTTCGACCCCTCGTATCCCACTTTGGGGTCAGCTGATGTGGCCTGAAAAACTTTCAAGTCTTTCTGTTTCTTTTTTGCTAAAGACACCTATTGGTTTGTTCTTCATCACAAGGGTGTAATCTCTTGCCCTTCTTCTCTTATATATAAACATATACGTGTGGAAGTGTGTGTGTCTGTATGTCTGTCTGTCTGTCCGGCCTGGAAATGAGAGGTGGAGTCAGGGTAAGGACTCCGCCTCCAAGGAAACAGAAAACTCGCTTAGCCGCTAATAACACAAGTGAGACGAGCACATCGGTAAATGAAACCTCAGAAGAAAGACAAAGTCGCTTAGCCGGTAACGCACAAGCAATGTGAGCACGTCGGCAAAACAAAACCTCAGAAGAAAGAGTCACTCGCTTAACCGCTAATACACAAGTGAGATGAGCACATCGGCAAAACGAAATCTCAGAAGACAAAATCACTTAGACGCTAATGTAGAAGCGAGACGAGCACATCGGCAAAATGAAATCTCAGAAGAAAGACAAAGTCGCGTAGCCACTAACATACAAGCGATGTGAGTACGTCGATAAAACAAAACCACAGAAGAAAGAGTCACTCGCTTAGCCGCTAATACATAAGCGAGGTGAGCACATCTGCAAAACGAAATCTCAGAAGAAAGACAAAATCATTTAGTCGCTAATGCAGAAGCGAGACGAGCACATCGGCAAAACAAAATCTCAGAACAAAGGCAAAGTCGCTTAGCCGGTAATGCACAAGCAATGTGAGCACGTCAGCAAAACGAAACCTCAGAAGAAAGAGTCACTCGCTTAACCGCTAATACACAAGTGAGATGAGCACATCGGCAAAACGAAATCTCAGAAGAAAGACAAAATCACTTAGTCGCTAATGCAGAAGCGAGACGAGCACATCGGCAAAATGAAATTTCAGAAGAAAGACAAAGTCGCTTAGCCACTAACATACAAGCGATGTGAGCATGTCGGCAAAACAAAACCTCAGAAGAAAGAGTCACTCGCTTAGCCGCTAATACATAAGCGAGGTGAGCACATCAGCAAAACGAAATCTCAGAAGAAAGACAAAATCACTTAGTCTCTAATGCAGAAGCGAGACAAGCACATCGGCAAAACGAAATCTCAGAAGAAAGACAAAGTCGCTTAGCCGCTAACATACAAGCGATGTGAGCACATCAGCAAAACGAAACCTCAGAAGAAAGACAAAGTTGCTTAGCCACTAATACAGAATTGAGGCGAGCACATCTGCAAAACAAAACCTCAGAAGAAAGACAAAGTCGCTTAGCCGCTAACATCAGTAAAACGGTATCCCTTTTACTTTTCCTCCCACCGCTAATACACAAGCGATGCGAGCACGTCAGCAAAACAAATCCTCCTAGGAGAGAGATACCCAGAGTAGTTCCTTTCAATTTCCTGATATCTCTACAGTTTTTTTCCGACGATTTCAATAGTTTCTAGGACCCCGTGCTTTTTAGAACATGGGCATACACAGCTACTGATTAAATAACGATCTACTAATGAGAACTTTTCGGGACAAAAATGGGGGGCGGGGGAGATACCCCAAAAATCTTAAGGTGTTGCATAAAAGGGCATCAAGATGAGTCAAATGGTATATCATATATGGAGGTTTTCTTGTATCCGTGAGTTGAGAGGTGCCAGACAATAAAACAAATAATTTCGCATTTTCTGAACACAATAAAAGTGTATTTTTTTCATGATAATGTAAATCTAGAAATTTAGAACGTGTATCACTTCACTGAAAATTGAAATTTAAAAAATGAAGTCGTCATGGCAAAGATGTTTACGCCGGCGGCCAGTATAAAAAGTAAATATCAATTCATCATTTCTGGCAAATGGCATCTGCATTTTTCCGGCACTCAGTGCTATGAATGAGAGTGGCCCCCATGTGTCCGAACATAGCAAACAAACTGCACTCCTCCCAATTCTGAGCCACGTCGCCTTTATTCTTTATTTGTCGTACTCGGCGGATGGGCCATATTCCTTTTCATTTTCTTCTGTTTGCGCTCATGAGTAGCAGTCATTGTGTGATTTTCTTAAATATTCTGACTGAGTTTGCATTCTTTGCAGCGTTATTATTTGCACTTTTCAGAATCCTTTTCTAATATATTCATTTCACGGGATTGCTCAAAAATGAGACCTCCTATTCAACACCTTGTATGCTGCACATGCGGTGTGGCTCAGCAAACATCCTAAGAGCGATTTAGGTGGTCGCGTAAAGACAGAAGAGGAGATGGAGCGTGAAGGGGCTTCTGTCAATTAGCAGATTGATCACCACAAAGAAAAAGGCCTGCGGCAGGGTGAATATCTGCCGTCCAGAGAGCTCTCACCTGTCTTTATGCCACCTCTGCACGTACACAACCAGGACCTCATCCATCTGTATGCTGAGCCATTTAGTCCAATTTAGCCTTTTAGAGAGCCAAAGGCAATCCCGATAACCCGATTTAGACAAAAGATCATCAGAAAATCAGCAACTGACCAAACACCTGGAATGAAAAGGAAACCCGGGGGGTACCCAGAGGCAGGTCACGTGGACAAAGGGATGGGATTGAGGCAAAGTGTCCTGGAGACATGAGGGGGGAGCGCTAACTGCTGTGCCACTCTTCTAGTTTTAATGTACAGTACATTCAGAAAATAATCATTTTTTTCCCACTTTTTTTACTTAAATTATTTTTTTTCACCTAATCAAGAAACATTCAATACCTGGAAATAATGAACCAAGGACAGGATACTAGAAATCTCTGCAAATTTCTTTAAAATTGAACATCATCTTGACACAAGTCTTTTGAACCTTTGTTATGAGACTTGAAATTTGTCTCAGGTACACCCCATTCTAGTATTGATCATCATTAGGACGTTTGTACACCTTGTTTGGAGCCCACCTGAGGTCAGTTCAGTTGATTGTACACAACCAGGAAAGGCACATAGATGTCTGTAGAAGGTGCACAGTGGAGCAAAAACCAAGCCTTGGGGTCAGTGGTACAGCCTGCAGGGGACATAAAGACAGGACTGTGTCGAGGCACCGATCTGGGGAAGGCTACATAAGACTTGGCAGCACTGAAGGTTCGAAAGAGCACAATGGCCTCCATAATCATTAAAAGGGGGACGTTTGGAATAACCACAACTCTACCAAGAGCCCAGTCAATCTATCTATCTGTTATATAGTGTCTTACCTACCTACCTACCTACCTACCTATCTATCTATCTATCTATCTATCTATCTATCTATCTATCTATCTATCTATCTATCTATCTATCTATCTATCTAGTCCTGCTTACTCTACTAAAATGAATATCTATCCTTAAAGGTTCTTCATAGTGGTTTTGGGATAGAATTCTCAAATGTTTGCTTTGATTTTGGAATTAAGTATAATGAAAAATTAGAAATAAATGCATGATTGGGAATTTCCTATTAGGACAGGCCAAGTTGGCAATCATAAAAATGAGGAGAAACAAAGAAAAAAAACCTCATGGGGACTGACACACTGTTCAAAGTTTTCATTAAAATTTGACTGAAACTCGAATTTGGGTACCATGAGCTAATGAACAACTTAGAAATGTTCAGTAAAATGTGGGGGACAGGACAGGTACTGGTGCTGAACTGGGAATGAAGAGAAAGCATTGGTGGGCATCAACAACATGTTCTTATTAATGTGCGGAGTAGGAGGAGTGTAAAGTGGGAGTAGTGGTGGTCTGATGTATGACTCATTTGTTTATTCTGAAATTTGGCTTTTTGTCATTGACTGTGTATATTGATATGTTGATATTTTCTCTTTTATGTTCACATCTTTCCTATCTATCTATCTATCTATCTATCTATCTATCTATCTATCTATCTATCTATCTATCTATCTATCTATCTATCTACCTAATCCTACCTACTATACTATAAATTAAAATCAATCTATCTATCTATCTATCTATCTATCTATCTATCTATCTATCTATCTATCTATCTATCTATCTATCTAATCCCACCTACTATACTATAAATTAAAATCAATCTATCTATCTATCTATCTATCTATCTATCTATCTATCTATCTATCTATCTATCTATCTATCTATCTATCTATCCGAGTCCTCAACATTCTCCTGCTCTCTTTCCTTTTCTTTATCTTTCTTGCTGCACCACTGCCCATCCAATTGAGCCCACAAACTGTAAACACAATGTGTCTCTGACAGGGAGCGGAAGTTGAAGCCCACCCAGTGGTTTCTTTTATAGTAAACTACAGGATTATGTTGTACATTAATAAAGGCCCTAGAACATCCTAACAGAGGTTACTACATCCCAGACCCAATAATCTGATTTAAAGGGCCACACACTCTTGGCAGCTTCCAAGCTGTCTCCCCTTGATAAAATGCAGCAGGGTCCCTGTTGCCCCACCTGGTAACCTTTTGCTTTCAGCTTGTAGGCTGTGGCAGTTCTCAAGATTTGTGTCATGCTGTTATGGTTAGAGGAGTTCCTCAGTCACAACCGAGGCCTTTTTGAAAGCATAGCCGTTGATAAACAATATAGTATATAGATATGAAAAGCCCTTTAAGATAGATAGATAGATAGATAGATAGACAGATAGATAGATAGGAAAGGCACTATATGATTGATAAATAGATAGATAGAGATAGATAGATAGATAGATAGATAGATAGATAGATAGATAGATAGATAGATAGACAGAAGCAGTGCTGTATGTAGCAGATAGCCACAGAGCTCACACCGCTGTTGAGTGTTTGTGTGTAGATGTCGCAGTTCTGCACTGTTCTGCCATCCCCTTTTCCCTTTTGCAGTATACAAGCTGCTCTGTCTACCCTGTAATTTCCTTCTTCTTATTTTATTTTATGTTGTATTCTGTAAGTTTCTTCTGCCTAACTAGGCCTTTTACCCAGCGCTGTCTCCTAACGGCGTCGTATTCTTTTTCCTTTCCTCGGCTGGACAGTCCCAGGCAAGTCTCAGCACGACTCGGGGTAACAAGACTTTCAGCATTTTTGTTCACTTACCCAGTTCTTCAGAGAAAAGAATAAGCCGAAGACGGAGGTTTTTCTTGTGAATTCCCGTCTAACAGCTTGTGCTGAGCCTTGTTGTTAACTTTTCACCCTTGAAGACTCCTGCAATCTTGGCCTTTTTTTATTTTTGCAGGCTGTTATGTCTCTTTTTTTACTGTAAACATTTTCCCCTTTCTTACTTGAGTGCAAGTTAATCTACACCAGACATTTTTAATTGACCCATCATGATGTACTCCTGACGCTGATGTGTTTAGCCTTGAATAAAAGCTGAGAATTGATCTGAAGCAGGTTTGGATTTGATTTGTTCTTTTCTTTTCTTTTTTTTTTTACTAGAAAAACCACAGCCTGGAGGTAACCGACTTGTTTTATGAAAACGCTGCAATCTACCTTTCTAAATCTAAGAATCGCGAGGAACGACTGAGACAAAGGTACGGGTATAATTGGCCACTGGCTGCTTGACTGAAATCTTTTTTTTTTCTGATTATACTTTCTTTTTATAACATTTCTCTCCATTACAATCATCTGCCTTCAACTTGCATTACATGTACAAAAGACTGGAGTGCTGTAATTGGACTTCATTGTTCATCCTTGTAAGAAGTGTTTCCATAAATTTCCTTTTGAATTTCTTATAGGCCTACCCTAAATCTAAAATAAGTTCTCTCTCATAAAGGCAGAAGACATGGCTTCTAAAATGTTGCTTAAGCATTTGAAACACTTCAGCCTTTAATGACTGAGCCTTTAGGCCAAAGCAGACAAAATGACCTGTGGTGTGAGTTGTTTAGGCTGAAACACAGAAAATGAGCGTGGCGGGTGACAGTGTACATTCATGGGGGGATTTATCAGCAAAAGAAAAGCAAAAAAATAAGGCATGGCATGGACCCCAGAAAAGAACATAAGAACATAACTGACAAACAAGAGGAGGCCATTCAGTCCATTAGGCCTGTTTGTTTGGCCAATGGCTAAGCTGTCCCAACATCCCATCTCAAAGGTTGCTTCAAACACCTCAGATACGTTTGATTCCATTTTCTTTCGTTTTTCCACTTGGAGCACAGACAGGTGAAGTGACTTGCTCAGGGTCACACAGGGCCAGTAGCAGGATCTGAACCCACAGCCTCAGAGTTTGAAATCCAAAGCCTTAACCAACACACCTCATCCAGCTCTGGGCATACGACTACCACCTCACCGTGGCACCTGAGACTACAGAAGGTGGGCAGTGAGTGCCATTTGGCTGTCTGCCCTTTCAATACCACCTTGGTCCAGTTTGCAGTTTTATGATGTCAAGATGCATCTGTTTGCCCAAAAACACACACATTATTACGAGTTATTTGGACAACCACAGTGAAGACCGTGGTCCTGAAGTAGCCCTCCACACAGGACCAGAACGCAGCACCATCGAGGGCCTCACTCACCCGGGTAAGCACCTGGAAAACCACTTAGTAGCTTCGAGAGCTTCTTTCTTGTAGTAGTCATTTGGGCCTTTTGGAAGGTCTGACACCCTTCTGTCACCGCCTGAATTCAAACCTCCCCACCATGCAATTTTAATAACTTTACCTTAAAATGATTAATAACCATATGGGGCAAAAGGGCAAGAAGTGTTATTGCTGTATCTGCTATGGATTTATTGCATTAATGTCGTGATTGTTGCAAACAATAGTGTGGTAATATGACATATTTTTATTTTATGTTGTCTTATTTATGTTACTTGTCTTATATTTATGAATGTCATTTGAAGTCAAACTCCAAGCATCTTTGTTGGATGGCAGTACAGTTTCATTTATTCATTCATTCCAAAGACAGCTCGATCAGCACAGATGGTGTTTGTCACTGCAGGCATAGACACACATTTACAGGTTAGATTGGCACACTGGAGCTTTGTAATTACATTCTAATTATTTTGTATGACAATTTAGGTTTCATTTAACTATTCAAATGCTAGATGTATAGATTTATATGTATAAGGGTTTAAATAGAAATGAAAGACACTATATGACAGATAGATAGATAGATAGATAGATAGATAGATAGATAGATAGATAGATAGATAGATAGATAGATAGATAGATAGATAGATAGAAATGAAAGGCACTATATGACAGATAGATAGAAATGAAAGGCACTATATAATAGATTTATCTGTAAGGGTTTATATGACATATAGTTAGAAATGAAAGGCACTATATGACTCTCTGTGGTCATTGAAGATCTCTTGGCATCCTTCATAAAGAGTAGGGTGTATGCCAATATCCGGGCTAAATTGCCCTCCATGGCCTAGTCATTCTGGCCCTCTAATTACCCCCTCTCTCTAATTGTCCCTCTCTCTCTCTCTCACAACTTCACCACCTAACAGCTCAGGTGTACTGAGTGTACTGAAACAAAAATGGCTGCCATCACATAATCCAGGTGGGTGCTACTCATTAGTGGTCGATAAAGTGGCTTTGAGTAGTGAGGAATGTACTAAATGAATGTAAAGAGTTATTATTATTATTATGATAGATACATATTTACATGGGTGGCACGGTGGTGCGGTGGTAGTGCTGCTGCCTTGCAGTTAGGAGACCTAGGTGCACTTCCTGGGTCCTCCCTGAGTGGAGTTTGCATGTTCTCCCCGTGTCTGCCTGGGTTTCCTCCCACTGTCCAAAGACATGCAGGTTAAATTGTCCCTAGTGTGTGCTTGGTGTGTGCGTGTGTGTGTGTGTGCCCTGCGGTGGGCTGGCACCCTGCCCGAGGTTTGTTCCTACCTTGTGCCCTGTGCTGGCTGGGATTGGCTCCATCAGAGCCCCATGACCCTGTGTTAGGATACAGCGGGTTGGACAATGACTGACTGACTGACATACATACATTCATACATACATACACAGTTAGTTTAGTTCTTTTTTTTTGCCTTGTGGGTGAAACACTACAGAAGCTCACATAATACAGCAAACAACAACAATTCCCCAAAAACACACAGGTCATTTTGGGGAGCATGCACTGGTACAGTGTGTTGCTGTAGCCACCACATGACAAAACTTCTCGAGATTCTGGTTGGCAACCCCCTAGGCAGACATGAGGTTCATGCACACACTCTGGAAATGACCCTCTATCTGCCGCAGCCAGGTGTTACGTGAGCGTCCCCTTGTCCTCGTCCAGCCACTCGGATACCCAGCAATGAGGATCCTGCGAGCCGATAACCCTCGGGTAATCGCGCTACATGGCCACAGCGCCATAACTGACGCTCCCTCACAATGCAGGTAATGGGCCTCATTCGGGACTCCATGAGCAACACAAAGTCAAACCAACGGTACCCAAGGATTCTTCGAAGAGACTCAGTACCAAAGGATTCCAATCTTCATCTCAGGTCACTGGATAGCGTCCATGTCTCACAAGACAGGAAGCAGCAGGACTCTAAAGACTTGGACCTTCCTCCTTTTGCAGAGGTAACGGGAGCGCCACACACCCCTTTCCAGTGACCTCATGACCCCCCCATGCTCTCCCAATCTGCCTACTGACTTCATAAGAAGAGTCACCAGAGACATGAATGTCACTGCCGAGGTAAGTAAACCTCTCGACGAGGTCGACGCTCTCTCCGCACACAGAAACACTGCTGACGGCCGTGCCCAAGAGGCCATTAAACACACACAAGTGTGACTTGGCTAAAGACAGAAGAGCAGTCCCAGTGAGGCACTATAAAGGTGTGTTGCCGCTGATAGAAAGGAGCTCCTGTTTCTTCCTTCTGAGTAATTTGTTGGCTAAAGCTACTAAATGCAAATAAGTACGTAAGAATGAAATCTGAGAAACATGAAAATGAAGAGGAATCGCATGAAATATCTTAGAAGGAAACGAACCAGCAAACTGAAATTAGAAGCAGGAACAGGAACTGGAGGAGTGGAAGGCATGGAGATGAAGGAGCACAGGAAACGAGGCAAAAGTAGACAAATGTTAAACAAGGGAAGCACAGGTCCATAAAGTAAGGCAAAAATGAGCAGTGACTTCACTAAGGTTATGTCCATTTTAAAACTGATCACTGTCCACACTAGTATTTCCACGTCATTTGCTCCGTCCACACTAAAATGACCGAACACGTATGTGACATAGTGGTCTGCCTGCACTGGGCATTCATGCAGCATGGATGTCTTACCCTAACCTGGTAATCCTTGAAGGGATGGTAACGCCGCCAGCCAGGGGATTTATCTTGAAACTGTAACAATCAGTAAATGATTTCCGTTTAGCGCCAGTATGCAGCATTCAAGGTGTACAAAACACATTTTACAGGCATAGACGCCTTCAACACAAGAAGCGTCATGGACATCAACTTCTCTGTGTCTGCTTTGCTCGAAAATGGTTTTCTTCCATGAAGGGTGGCCAATCAGAGAATGGGACGTTGTATTGAGCAAAATCCAATCAGGGAGGGGCCAAATAATAATCACAAACCAATCAGAGCGAGATTAGAGTCTGTGTTTTCGTCTTTGCCCGTCCGCACCACAACGCCGAGAAGTGTGCCGCCCTGAAGAGCATTTTCTGAGGTTGAAAAGGTGAAACAGAGACTACTGTCTACGTTTTTGGCAGAAAACATACAAGTGTGGATGGGGCTTGAGTCATAAAAGTAGGAAAAGGTAGGAAAAAATTAGTATGTTTCTGACATACTGTCTTTTTTTTCCCAAATCAATGCAGCTCCTGAGTTCAAACCCTGCATACGATGCCCGTCCGTGTTGAATTTGCATGTTACCTTGTTCTCAGCATGGGTTTCCTCCAAAACCACCCAAAGATATGAGGTTTAGGTTAGTCGCCGATTCCAAATTGGGCCCTGTGGTGTGAACTGGTGCCACGTCCAGGGATTTGTCCTACTGCCCTGACCCCAGTGACTAAGAATTGAGTCAAGTGGGTGTGTTATACCCCGTTTGCTGTGGCTCAGGACAGATTAATGGAATTTCACCTTCCCAAAGCTGCTGACGCCTTTGTGAATTATCAAGACAAATGCACTTTTTGACAATTGCAGGGCTCCATTTTCCACATGAGCTACTTCTAACCGTTAATGTGGTGGTCCCTTAAGAGCCTTATCTAGGTCGACCATCACTGCACAAGGCTGATGACAAATTCAAAACCTTGAAAATTCTTGGGCCTGCAGGGCAGGGCAGCATTTATACCAATGATAGAAGGGCGTGATTAATGTTATAAAATAAACAAATAATGTATTGAATTCACCCAAAGTACCACTCCCTGTAGGCATCCTATTAGAAGATATCTGCTTGGCTCGTTAAAGACATTATAACTTGGACACAGGGGCATCTGCATATGCATTGTCTACTAATTAAAAAGAAAATGTCTGCCTTGTGCCACAAATCAGCATTTACACAGGCTCTCTTTATCTCTGAGCCTTGCATCTCCATGAGATAGCGTTATCAGTATCAAAGGAGTGCCCCTTGGCCATCTCCAGCTAGCAGGCCGGTGCAGGCCACACAATGCCTAAGGATAAGCAGCAACCAGCAAAGTCCTCCTGACATTCAGATAAACCACATCTGATAAAGACCTCAAACTGCAGTCGTTCTAAGAAAGAATCTGAATAACGTTCTCCACATCGGATAATCACAAGAAGTTTGTTTCTTCATTGAAATGTTCTTCTACACTCAATGAAAAAGCAGCATGAAAGGCCAGGCCTGCATGGCCACTCAAGGCCCAGCCGTGTTTCCATGTTCAGAAAAGCTTCAGAGCCCTTCCCTGATTTCACATTTCATTATGTTGCTGCAGCCTTGTGCTACAATCATTTCAATTCATTTCCCCATCAAGCAAAACTCAATACCCCAGAATGATGAGGCAAAAATAGAATTTTAGACTAACTTTTGCAAATTTATTAAAAAAAAAAAAACTGAATACTAATAATATTTTTTTACATTTATTTAGCAATTTTTTCACTACACAAAGTACTTTATATAGTTGGGGGGCACTTGCCTGCAAATTTATTAAAACCAAATTTGAATAGTAATAATAATAATAATAATTGTATTTTTTTACATTTATATAGCACTTTCCTCAGTACTCAAAGTGCTTTACTTAGTTGGGGGCACTTGCCTACAAATTTATTAAAAACAAATTTGAATAATAATAGGACTTTTTACATTTATATAGCACTTTCCTCAGTACTCAAAGTGCTTTACTTAGTTGGGGGCACTTGCCTGCAAATTTATTAAAAACAAATTTGAATAATAATACAGTAATAGTATATTTTATATTTATGTAGCACTTTTCTCAGTACTCAAAGTGTTGTAAGTAGTGAGGGGGGAGCCACTTTCCTGCAAATTTATTTAAAAAAAATTGAATAATAATAATAATAATATTTTTTACATTTATATAGCAATTTTCTCACTACTCGGAGTGCTTTACTTAGTTGGGGGGGGGGCACTTGCCTGCAAATTTATTAAAAACAAATGTGAATAATATTAATAATTATAGTATTTTTTTTATATTTATATAGCACTTATAGCTATTTATAGCATTTATAGCATTTATATTCTCACTACTGAAAGTGCTGTACATAATGGGGGGCACTTCCCTGCAAATTTATTACAAAAAAAAGTATTAATAATAATAATAATAATAATAGGACTTTTACATTTTTATAGCAATTTTCTCACTACTCAAAGTGCTTTACTTAGTTGGGGGGCACTTGCCTGCAAATATATTAAAAACAAATTTGAATGATAATAATCCATCCATTTTCCAACCCACTGAATCCAAACACAGGGTCACGGGGGTCTGCTGGAGCCAATCCCAGGGCACAAGGCAGGAACCAATCCCAGGCAGGGTGCCAACCCACCGCAGGACACATACAAACACACACTAGGGCCAATTTAGAATCGCCAATGCACCTAAACGTCATGTCTTTGGACTGTGGGAGGAAACCCACTCAGACACGGGGAGAACATGCAAACTCTGCACAGGGAGGACCCGGGAAGCGAACCCGAGTCTCCTTACTGCGAGGCAGCAGCTCTACCACTGCACCACCATGCTACCCTGAATAATAAGAATAATAATACAGTAATAGTATTTTTTTATATTTATGTAGCATTTTTCTCACTACTGAAAGTGCTTTAAGTAATGAGGGGGGAGCCACTTTCCTGCAAATTTATTAAAAACAAATGTGAAAAATAAAAATAACAGTATTTTTTTACATTTATATAGCAAAATTCTCACTACTCAAAAGGGGCCAGCCGCCACTACTTTGGGGGGCCAGAGTCGGGAGGAGGTGGACGAAGCTTGCAGGGAGAGGAGTGGAGACAGAGAAAGACAGAGACAAAGAGAAGAAAAGGACTCGGCTTTGGTGTTGTTTATTTGCGCCAGAAAAGTGCTTCCCACCAGAATAAATGAGTGTTGTGTGGCAAACTCTTGCCTTTGCCTGTCTATGTCAGGGTTGATGGTGGCTGAAGCGCCCCAGGGGCTTCACATTATAAATTGTAATTACAAGATGTGATTACAAACTGCCTGAAGAAATGGCCCGATTGTAATCTTTCTAGTTAGTCAATAAGCGGCGTCATTATGCTTCACTTCTCATTGCTTCCTCATAGAATTCTGTCATTTCAGTAAAACATGACCCCCTTCTTCTGAACTCTGACTGTTTCGTAAAACTCCTGTACTCGTCATGCGCTGCTCAATCTTCTCCTTAATAATTCCTTCCATTCATTTTCCTGTGGTGCACATTAAGCTTACTGGCCTATAGGTGCTTGGCTCTTCCCGATGATCCTTTTTATATAGCAGGATAATGTTTGCCATTTTCGAGTATTTGGGAAGTTCCCCAGTGTGCCGTGACTTTTTAGTTTTTAACATACTATGGGCAGACCCCCAAGACTTGGGAAGGAGGAGATTGTCCTGGGGGAACTTGGCACAAGGCTGTTAACTTCTCCAGGTCACTCACACACCAACCTAACCACAACCTAACCACACTTGCATTAACCTGTGTATCTTCAGACTTGTAGGAGGAAAACCAACAAAGACGCAGAGAAAATATGAAAACCTCACAATGACAGCAGCCCAGGTGCAGGATTCAAACTCGGGATATGGGATCCATGAAGCAGAAGTGCTAACCACTGTGCTACCATGCAACCTTCGTGGGTTTTTTGCAAAGGAAGTGAGGAGAGTGCTCAGCTCTGCATCTTACAAAAACAGGAAAATCGGTCGCACTGTTTGCAACACGTACTGCAAGTTAATCAAAATGACCTGTCATATTGGAGGATAAACATCAGGGGAACATCTTCATGGGAGACCACCAGGCCTGAGTGGATGGTGCAGGTACCTCAATGCGATAGAAACACCTCTGCTGTGGTGATTCAGGTTAAGTCAGAGAAGAGGACCCTTTCAATCAGATGAATGGGCGCACCTGAAGAGCGGAGGACGTCGGCGGGCGTAGGGATGCTGGTCTCTAAATAAACATCCTGGAATCCCCTCCCCCCCTGTAGATTTCCCCCTGCTTCTCTTTTTCGTTTTCCTCATCCAAACAGCACACTTCCTCCATTATTTAAAATAAACATGGTCAACCCCCACCCCTAAAAACCGCTTCCTTAAAAAAACTGAACTTTCTGCAAGTAAGTGACAAGGAGAAACAGAGGAGTGGCCGGTGGGCTTTTTTGAAAAATGCCTTTTAAATCGCAGTGCCCGCATGAGGCGTCGAGAACTCGAGACCCTTGTGGAGGAGGCCATTTGAATGTGTGCTTTCCACAAGGTCACTCGGTGATCTCGCCTGAGCATAGAGTGCCTACTTTCTCAAAAGAGCAGAAACGGATATTTATGGCAAGGGCTCTGGTACAGCTGGAGCCCCTTTATTGTGAGGTCTTATATTTCATTTGTAAATTTCATTACTGTAATTGTAACTTTGGTTTTGTGCATGCAGGGTTAAACCTGGGGCAATTATTCACTGCGCAAGATCATATGACGCTGGCTAATTCTGTTTTTTCTACGTGACTCTGGTATTTTGTGAGTGAACTGCGTACTTTAAAGATCATCCGATACAAGGAGAAAAAACACCGCAGTGATTTTTATTCATAATATCGCTGAATACATAAATGATTTAACACTTTAGGCTACGGTAAATGGTGAGCAGGTGAGTGAGGGTGTGTGTGTCCTACAATGGACTAGCATCCCACCCAGGGGTTGTTCCTACCCTGCACTGTTAGGACAGGGGGTGCCCCCCTACAACCCTAACTTGGACAGAGCAGGCACAAGAAATGAAAAAATAAATGGAAAATTTGTTTGAAGGATGTCACGTAAAAAGATTTCCTAACTCATTAGCTTTGTGAAATGCAGTAAATGGCATTGATCTTTGGGGCAATACGACACCCCATTTTATATCAATTAGGCTGCTTTTGCATCTTTCTTCTGAGAATCTGAACATTTCAACTTGGGGATCAGTCAGTCAGTCAGTTATTTTCCAACCCGCTATATCTTAACACAGGGTCACAGGGGTCTGCTGGAGCCAATCCCAGCCGCAAGACAGGAACAAATCCCGGGCATGGTGCCAGCTCACCGCACAGGCACACACACACCAAGCACACACTAGGGACAATTTAGGATCACCAATGCACCTAACCTGCATGTCTTTGGACACAGGGAGAACATGCAAACTCCATGCAGGGAGGACCCGGGAAGCGAACCCAGGTGTCCTTAGTGCAAGGCAGCAGCGCTACCACTGCGTCACCATGCTGCCCCCCTTGGGGATCAGTAAATGATTATTTATCTGTGATTTGGTGCCTTTCGTATTGTAGTGGGGCAAAATGAACGCGCGGGACAAAGCAGGTTGCTTGGGTTCCAAGCCGGGCAAAAAAATGAAAAAAAAACATTTAATTTGAACAATAACAATAAGATAGTCTTCTTTTTTTATGGGACGTCACAAGATCATTTTCCGGCTTGGATTAGCACAGCAGCCTGCATCAACATGGAAATGAAACACCGCCTTCTGGGAGCAATCTCCTTTTATATTGTGCAGACTGAAAAGGGCGGGGCTTCCGTCACTTTGATGCCATCAAGGGGGCGGTTCTTCAAGGCTGTATGGGAAGAAGGAGACGAGACTGTTAGCAACATCGCCCCTCTCTTCCCAGGGCGGTACTACTTACTTCAGGTGAACCTGGGAGGTGACCCTCTGGCACACATGCGTGACAATATCTATCTATGTATCTGGGACCTTAAATGGGCAGTTCCTAGTCGAAAACCCTGCAAGGTGGCTAAATTGCGGCAGTTCTGTTCAGAAGAGTGGGCCACAGCGATGATAAAGACTGAGCTTCTGTTACTGGAAGTGTTTGTTTGTACCTGATGCTGCTGAATGTGGCACAACCAAGTATTACATTTAGGGGGCAATTACCTTTTCACATGGGGGATATAAGTGCTGGAGTGGGGAGGGGTGCATGGGAGATATAGGTGCTTGTGAACCTTTTTGCTTCAAAAAGTCAAATGTTCATTTAAAAATGGTGTTTTGTGTTTGTTCAGATTGCCTTTTTGTTTTATGCTAAACTTGTTTGGAGATCAGAAACAATAAAGTGTTACAAATAAGCAAAAACAGAGGACATCTGTAAGGGTGAAAATCATTTTTTTTTATTGTTTGTGATTTTTTAAGTGAACCTGATTGGACTGAATGCGTTTGATGTATTCTCATCAGTTTTAATGAATTTTCCGACTTCAGTAACATTGAACAAAATACGTTTCTTTCTATTTCTAGGGTGTCAGAAGCGGTCTGTGCTGCTACTAAGGAGGACATCCCAGAAACCCTTTCAGTGCTGAAGCTGATCGCAAACATTGAAGGACTGGACAACGACGACGAACTTCCCCCCATTCTTTACTATTTCCGAAAAGCCAAACCGGAGTAACGGTTCTTACGAAGAGACGAATGGATGAAGAATCAGAGGACGATTGCTACTTTTTTACCTTTGGCTCACCCTTAATTATGAAAAACGAATTTTGTTCGCTAGGTGTGTCCATCGTTCCAGAACATTAACTATAAATCATACATACACATGCATACATCTTCATCATTTTGAATTCCTGTTCGTCTTGATGCATTCCCAATGGTAACCCAAACTCTTTTTCCATTTTTATTGGCATTATGTACAGTACATTCCATTTGAACGAGCACTCAATTCCCAGAAAAACGTTTATATTCATACTGACTTTTTATTTTCTTGTTTTCACTCACATTTTTAAAACCTTAGACGTTCACTGCGTTTGAAGATTTTGCTTTGAAATGGAAGCATTTTAGGATTTTAGGCACATAGAGGAGACCAGAACCATATAAACCCTTCCCAAGATGCAACTAACAATAGGTTACTTAATGAGGTAAATGAATTAGATATACAGTGGAACCTCCGTTTGCGAGTAACTTGATTTACGAGTGTTTTGCAAGACGAGCTCAAATTTTTAATAAATTTTGACTTGATAAACGAGCGACGTCTTGCAATACGAGTAGTATGTATGTATACGCTTTGTCTGCTGAGCGTCATGTGATCGCAACTGAGCTGAAGGTTCTTCTCGTTCTCGCTGCGAGATTGTGGGCAATCGTCTACTATTCTCCATCTGAGTTAGCATGCCTCACTCATATAGTCGACATCTGTACGAGTGTATACTCTTTACTGTGTTTGTGTGCGTGCGTGTGTGTGTGTGTGTGTGCTGTGACGTGCGAGTCCCCGTCTTGCACCACCAGCTTTATTCAGCTTGAAACAGCATCAGCGTGGTTATTTATTGTAGCAGGATCTGCCGCTCTCCTATACACAGACCCAGCAGTCAGGCAGGGTCGTGGCCAAGTAGTACTATGCCCTGCGCGTTTATAATGTTCCTTGTATCGCCCACTGACAGCAGGCGCTTATAGCATGTCCGTGATCTTTCTGAATTCGCTTTTTACAGCACTGGGAGACTACGATTGCTTTGGGACGTTCTTCCACGTGTCGTCCCATTGGGTGGAATCCCACAAGAATTTAGAAACTCGCTCTCACCAGCTATGATTCTTTTCAAAGGTAAAGTGCAGGTTAATTTGTTTTATGTATTTTAACTTTATATTTTGTATTAATCATTTTTATATGAATGGTTTTGGGTTGTGGACCGAATCATCTGAGTTTCCATTATTTCTTATGGGGAAATTCACTTTGATATACGAGTACTTTGGACTGCGAGCACGTTTCTGGAACGAATTATGCTCGCAAACCGAGGTTCCACTGTACACACAAAAAAGTGCAGAGAAGGTTAAACAAATAAAAGGAAAATCAAATCCAGGAATGAACAAAATACTTAAAAAAAAAAACTATAGATATAACTAATGAGACAAGATAGCAGATCAAAAACAAGAAACAATAATTCAATTAATCTAACTAAAGCAATAGTAACAATGTAAGCCCAAATAAATCTCTATATATATAAATCCAATGTCTGTATGTCTGTCCACTTCACGCATTCAGATCGTTTCTTTTTCTAAAATTTGCTTGAACATTCCGGTTGATTTTGCGACTTCTCTCATTGCACTAAGTATCAGAGTTTGCTTGCGGTGCTGATTTATTTGCGTGAATCCAAGAGAGACACAGCAGGCTGCATGGAGGGGAGCGGGGCCCTCTGCACACATGCGCCAGCCTTGGGGCATAACCTAACCTCCACTTAGCTAGTGAACGAGAGAACTACTTCACGGGTTTAGATCAGGCTTTTTTCTAGAATTTACTTGAACATTCCGGTTGATTTTGCGACTTCTCTCATTGAGCTAAGAATTATACTTTGCTTGCAGAAGTGATATATTGGCACTAATCCGACACAGAATCTGTGAGCAGAGAGGAGGGGAAAGCGTGACGTCAGGAGTAGGGAGCCGGGCAGGGCCCTCCTCGCTGTCTTGTTTCACTTCTACGTGAGCGGAGCCGCGGGGGACGGCTAGTAAATTATTAAACATAATTAACGAATTTGTAAGGGAAAACATAACTGTCTGAATGTGTAAAGTGCTGCTGACTATGACAGCCTGTTTAATTAGGACCCAGCAGATCAACAGTGAGGTGAGATCATGTGACGTTTGAATTATTTATTTTGTTCTTAATACAAATTTGTATATACAGTAAGAAGTCTTATTTAACGAATCAGATAGTTGACAGACTTTTATTAAGTTTAATTATTTTGGGACCTTTCGATAATATGAAGATATTGGTATATTAAAACATTATACCATTTATGTGTATGCTGATTGGTGCACACTAATATCTTTCTTGACTGTGTTATGCAAACGAATTTAATATATTTAAGATTTCTTAAATGTTTTAGTCTTGTCGTATTGCACTGAGCAGTGGACTTGGCAGGCTCCATCAGCCTCAACGTAATAAAGGACGTCCGTCTTGGAGACATTATTAACAGTGGCCAGTAGACAGACTGCAAAAATAATCAGGGTACTGGCTGGGGTACTCCATTTAATTGTAGCCATCGAGCCACAGAAACAAACAAAAAAAAAAAACAACAGTTCACAGCTCCGAGCACAAGAATCAGACATAAGTTCAGCCAGCGAACTAAACTTAGCACTATAAAGTAAAAGGGGCTCTGTCAGCGGGAGAGCCAACTCCGTTTCCGGTTCAGTCAAAATGAGCCGCCATCTTCTGGGACTGTCCATTTTTATTGTGTGGGACAGAGCCCTGCTCAGGACTAGGCATCTTAATTTTGCTGCCTCTCCTATCTGGAGATGAAAAAGAAGACAGTGTTAGCGACAGTGCCCCCTCTTGTGTTAGGATGATATCGATCATCTTGACAGTGCCATGAAAGTGATCCCCAGAAGCAACCTCAAATGTTCTTTATTTCCTTAAAAGAAGCCCCAAAAAACATACTGAAAACTAAATCAAATGAAAGACCAGATCCAAAAATCACTGAACTAGGTTTTTCAAGACTATTAGTCTTTTTGACTAAAATACTAATCCAATAAAAGAAAAAACTGTTAACCCAACCCTTTAAACTAGCCAAAGTAAATAAAATAAAACAGAAAGTCCAAACAAAACAAGAATTATCTTCTATAAAAACAGCAAGAAGGAGATAAAAGTGAATGCTATAGGGCTCTGGTTAAGGCAGATCTTAAGTTTCCCTCAGGTGACTGCGCTACTAACTGTGGTAGCACCTCAAGGAAATGGACCAGCGAGAGGCTGCACCCCTTTAGCCTCCAAACACAACTTGAAACGATTAACAAACAAGCCTAAGGGGAGAACAGGAAGATGGGGAAAATGGGAAACAGTGGAGCCAGGCCAAGCCTCAGACGAGAATATGACAGGTGCATGTGAATGTTCAGAGGATTTAATGCAGGGGGTTTGCTTCTAATAATGTTGGGGTGTGTTTTTTGGGATCAGCGTTATCTTATGGGTGTGCTCTGTGGGGGCCGCCAGAAAGACGGGAAGAGGAAGGGAGGTGAAGCAGTGACGTTCTGTTCACAGTAATTTCAATGATGTTTGGATCTAACAGAAAATAATAACACAATAAAAATTAATTTCCACTGTCTTCTACAAGAGTGTTTATTCCACAGTGTACAAGAACAATAGATACAAAGTGTAGAAACAATCACAACATGTAAACCAATACATTATTCAATATTAAATGCGCACCTGCATATATGGTTATTTTGAAGTCAGATGTATTTTACTTTCTCATATTCCCACTGCACATTCTCTTCAGACAGCTAGAGAGCGTTGTATAAATTCCTACACCTTTCTTTGCTTACTTTTATTATTAATTGTCCCGCCTTGACACCCTAGTGAAAGTCACAAATTGGAATGGAAAGCATCTCCATTTTGAGATTGAACTACAGAGAGTTCTATCTATCTATCTATCTATCTATCTATCTATCTATCTATCTATCTATCTATCTATCTATCTATCTCACTTATCCTGCCTACTATACTAAAATCTATCTATTGTAAAAGAAGCACAGACTCAAGCATCAAGGGTTGGGGTTTTGAGCCCCGTATGCTGTAACAAAAATAGGTCTCTTCTTCAGACAGAAACATGAAATCATAAGACAAAATGGAAGGGTTTGAACGGACAATATGAAGGGGTAAACCGAAAATCAAATGTGATGGATGCTGGGAAGGCGTGGTGGCATATGGGAAATGCACGTCATCATTGTGGGACCAGAAGGAAGAAAGGAACCCAGAAGTGCAGTTCTTTGTTTAGTCCGGGTCGGTTTATGGCGGCAGTGTTTCATCTTTTCTATGGAAAAAGAGAGAGAGAGGTTAGTACGCTGCGTCCGTCCCCTGGCTGGGCTTATAGTGGTGCGCGTCGGGTCCTTCATCTGGTCCCAATGCACTTGTGTGTGACACTATCTATCTATCTATCTATCTATCTATCTATCTATCTATCTATCTATCTATCTATCTATCTATCTATCTATCTGTGAAGTATATAGTTCATTATCTATCTATCTATCTATCTATCTATCTATCTATCTATCTATCTATCTATACTAAAATCCATCTATCTATCTATCTATCTATCTATCTATCTATCTATCTATCTATCCGTCATACTATACTAAAATCTATCTATCTATCTATCTATCTATCTATCTATCTATCTATCTATCTATTGTATCCACAAGGGGCACAACTGAGCCAAAACCCCAAGACACAGTAAAGCCCAATACACTTTTAGGATAAAATAAAATAAATTTATTTATTCTCAGCATGTTTCTAAATCACTTTTCCAAAGATGAATCACCAAATAAACCAGGTCTTCCTCCTTTCTTCCTCCCGTTGAGTGTTGCCCACTGCCTCCCGACTCTAACTCCTTGATGTGAGCCAGCGGGCTTCCTTTTAAGTGGGACCTGGGAAATGCTTCCGGTACCACGCCATGTCTTCCTGAAAGCACTTTCAGGTTATAGAGAGAGTAAGAAGATCCTTCCCTGACAGCACCCTCTGTCAACACTGAGGGACCCTGACAGGCTACCACCCTGTGGGTGTCCCGACTAGGCTGCTACCTGATGTATGGGGGATGGAACTGCTCCTCACTCTTGGCTTTCGCTGGTCGATCCACTGACATTATAGTGGCCAGGCACAAAGTTGCTTGTTCATCCTGTTGGTCAATCCATCTGTCATTCCACTCTGGCCTCCCACCAAGGTAAGAAATCATCCTCCTGTTCCCCTCTTACCCTATCTATCAATCAATTATATAGTGCCTGTCTATCTGTTATACAGTAAATGATACAACTTAATATCTATCTATCTATCTATCTATCTATCTATCTATCTATCTATCTATCTATCTATCTATCTATCTATCCATCCATCCATCCTGCCTACCATACTAAAATTATCTCTAGAAGATGTATACAGTAATTAATGAGACATCCCAGTAACTGAGAGCCACGATTTGACCACTTTGGCCTTCATTCTTTGCCTTTGTAGATGTTCATTCTTTCATTTAAGCGTCTCAGCAGATGTTGATGTGGGCTGTCCAGGGGTCGACTTAATGAATTAGGAGCCACCAGGGACCTCACTAGAAATCATCTTGTTGGCCAGCTTTTATCAAACTGACTCCGCATAAAGGAAGTTCTTGTTGGCAGCTTTTTTCACCGATCATTAAAAGTCACAGGATGCAGGATGACATTTGTGTGTGTCAGTAAAGCCATTAGGAAGTGCATAAGCATTTTCTGTAGGTATAGGGGAAGCCAGAGAGAAGCAAGGTGAAGCAACAAAATATTGTTAAGCTCTGAGAATTTCACTTCCTCCAGGCGTGTTCACAATTATTGTTCCACCTTTTTTCTAGAAGTGAGGCTAGATGGATGCTGGTAGTTCCCATGTACTTTACTGATTCCTATAACAAGCACGTCACCATTGGCAGCCACTTCTCTACATTTTTTCTGTGAACAAAAACAGATGTTCTCTTGTAAAAAAAAGCAGTTCTCCGAATGTACGTTGAGAAAGCATCTTTGGAAAAAACGCAAAAGAGAACAGTTATGGCTGTTCCAGAGACCCCTATAGCAATGCTGGAAATTTATGCCACTGAAGATAAGATGCTATCATGGTGGCCAGAAGAATTTTCAAATTGCAGAAGCGGGTTTTGGCCTGATAAGCAGGGCCTGTTGGTTGCGTCATTTCGGGAAGACTATTGGTTACCTAACCAGCAGACCTCTGACAGGCATTCCAGTTAGGCTGAAATGGAAGCCTTCTGGTGGGCTTCAAAGGACTGGGCACTGCAATGTGAATTTTGAAATGCTGGTGTCTGAAAAGGAAAAAATATTTAACAGACATGGACAATCGTTTCTCTTTGCATCAGCAAGCAAGGAGACTTAAAACCGGCCCATCATCCGTAATGCCAGAAATTGTCTGACCTGTGCTCATAAAACCGAAGGAGGTCCGCCTCATGGCTTATGCTCACTCTTTAAAACCGATACAGTGCATTTCTCCAAGCTTACTAAATAAATGAAACTGATCCTCACTCATCAAGCGTCCTTTACCACAATTTGTCACTTCAGTCCTATATTTTTCAACAAACAACCCATGAAACAAAAGAAGATTGTATTTCCCCTGAAATCTTAAAGATTATTTACCTTAGGAAATGTGATCAGCCCGCTGAAATAATCAAGGACTTCCGCAAGCCTGGATACACTTTAGGTTTTATAAAGCATGTTACTTGCAAAGCATTGCTGGTGGTAAATCATGAGGCGAAAAATGGAGTTAGCGTTGATGTCAGCAATAGCATTGAGGGGGCTGCAGCTGTAGACACCTGGCAGTGATGATCAGACCACTAGCCTTGTGTCATCGTGGGCCGACCACGCCTGCCATGTCAGTTATCTGATAATGTTATTTAGTAGTACACTGCAACTGTGACATGAAACATTAGTGGATATACTGAAGTATTTGTCTAATAAGATGTAAATTAGTGATACTGAAATTTGTATCATAAATATGTTAATGTAATAATATCAATATACAGGGTGGTCCAGATCTATGCAGATCCAGATCCTCTGGGTGACTTTGATTTATGCGGGGACGATTCCAGTTCGGCATGAAGACAATTCTTCATGTCGTTAGTTTGCATACTTCTCGATGGTCCAGGATTTTTCAGGTGATTTTCTATATAATAAACTTAATAAGATATAGCATAATAAAAATTGCATAATTAGATCTGGACCACCCTATACATCTCTGAAGATATTTAATGTTTGCATACCAATACTGAAATATGATTGTAACTAACTGTGCTACCTGTATAAGACAGGTTGTAATTTAATGTAATCAATGTAGACCTCAGCATTAATATTTGTAGTGCACCATCTGTTGGAATGTATTTTGAAACGTATATAGTAATCAGATGCATTGCATTTGTCATTCTAACAGTTGGCGCCTCACAAGCGTTTAAACTAATGAAAGGTGTTAGTACAAATGCTTGTGAGGTGCCATCTGTTGGAATAACAAATACAATGCATTTATTACTACAAATGTTTGTGATGTCTGCAGTGGGCTTTCACCCTGCCTGGGGTTTGTTTCCTGCCTTGCGCCCTTTGTTGGCTGGGATTGGCTCCAGCAGACCCCTGTGACCCTGTAGTTTGGATATAGCGGGTTGGATAATGGATGGATGGATGGATGTTTGTGATGTGCCATTTGTTAAAATGACAAATGCAATGTACTGATTGCTGAAAATGCTGGTAATGCACCATCTGTTGGAATGAGAAATGCAGTGCATTTATTGCTGCAAATGCTTGTAATGCACCAATTGTTGGAATGTATTTTGTAGTATAAGTAGTAATAAAATGCATTGCATTTGTCATTCCAACAGATGCCACATCACAGCAATAAAATGTATTGCTACAAATGTTTGTGCAGCACCGTCTGTTGGAAAGATAAATAGAATGCATTTTAATGCAATTGTTTATATTGCACCTTCTGTTGGAATGACAAATGCAGTGTCTTTATTACTCCAAATGCTTGTGTTGAGCCTTCTGTTAGAATAAGAAACGGTGTACCAACAGTTTGGGAAACTTTTGGGAGCACAAGAAGTGGTACATGCAGCAGTGACCACCAATATTCAGCAGTGCAATCCTGCAGACCAAGTATATGATTAACTTAAATAACTTCCCATTTCAAAGTCATCCATCCTTTTTAAAGACCCCTTAATTGGGTCCCAGGACATATGCAATCAGTGGCATTACCAGGGGTGGGCATTTGGATTTGCAGGAACAGGAACTAAATGCCAAATTAAGCTAAAACTTTACTTCTGCCTACTTTGTATTGGGTGGTCGGATGACTCTTTCGGATGGGTGCTGCCCAGTCACTGCCATAGCCTTCCCACCCTTAACCTGGAGTGAACGTGGACCAGCAATAGATGGGCTGCCGCTTTCATTCAGACATATTGATTGCAGGTGCTGCCATTGGCATATCCAGAGCCCCTCACCTCACGTTTAGTGTTATCTGTGGACAGAACTGATCGACAATAAGTGGACACAAATAACAATTGATTCCCTAGCTGTGTGTAATAAGCCAATCAAACCTAAGCCTCTCCAGGAATTCAGTGATAACTTTGAGGATAAGGCTGTATATCTAGAAATGATTGCTCGATTAAACATTATAAGAGGGTGTTGTCATTGATCAGCTGAATATACAGTAGATAAAAGTAAAACATCCCATACACCCCATTCACTTCTTATTCTTGCATTGCTTTTGATTGCTCACATTTACTACATATTACATTTTCTCATGAATACCCCCACTGCAGGAGTGACTGTTAGTTGTGGGGTATGACAGACTTGCCAATCACAGTCACTGATCTTGTCACCCCACCATGACAAATAACACGACTGAAAATCGCCACCCAGGTCACATGTACTGACCGAGCACCGATCATCCAGCACGCCCCTTTAATGACAGCCTGATGAGGGTTAACAGCTGCATCAAGTTCCGCCGCAGTCTCTGCCCTTCATTTATTTTCTCCATGTTATGGTATGCTGCGGTGGGCTGGCACCCTGCCCGGGGTTTGTTTCCTACCTTGCGCCCCGTGTTGGCTGAGATTGGCTCCAACAGACCCTCGTGACCCTGTAGATGGGATATAGCAGGTTGGATAATGGATGGATGGATAGATGTTAGGGTATGTAAAATATGAGACATCAGACAGACGAGCCTCTCTTCTGTTTGAGATCTTTAAAACTTGCGTGTTTTTTTATTCCTTGTCACTACATTCTGTGCATGGTACTTCTGTCTAAACGTTCGTTGGTTCCGAACTTTCACGCACAAAAAGCCCACCCCCTCCAACCAAAGGGTTTATTCTAGCCAGTCGCAGACTTGTCCGTCTCAATCGACGGGTATATCATATTAGATGATTAACTTCACAGGAGCCCCCCGACGATCGACTAAGATTATGTAAATGAAGTCTGCAAGTGAAATGTCTAATGCAACATAGTCTTTAGGTAACCTTCTGAGGGTCACACAGCAAGTCGATCTTAAGGCCATGTCGCATTAAACATATTTTCCCAGCAATTTTCAGTCATCGACTTCCTTTACCTAATCTTAGCGAGTCAGAGGCCGTCATAACACGCTTCTGTGACCGCCATGTCATGTAGTTTAACATACCCGGCAATGCAGTCCTAACCGGTCCGCGACCCGTCACAAGAAAATCAAACATTTTGTCCTCGGTCTGTGTGTGCGAGAGTGCAAGACGAGTGTTGATCGGCGAAATTCGCCCAAGTGTTTTTGTCACGAATATGCTGAGTGTTGCATGTGCCTTGCCGTTGGTCCAACCTAAAATATAAGCTTCATGTTGTATCAGGAAGAGGGGTTATAATTGGAGGAGGGCAGCTCAAAAAAAAACAGCGCAGACGCAGGGACTACAATTCCCATCAGTCAGCTCAAACACTCCAGGACCCAAAGCAGCAGGTACGTGCAGCATTTTCCTCACAATTAAATTGGGTAACTTCTTAATTACTTAGTAGTGTTATTTACCCCCCACACCACCACCATTTATTTATACCCAGGCAATGCTGGAGTACTTTGGGCCAGGGGTTTCCTTAAATAAAACCTCACTTTAAAAGTTTAAAATGAAGAAAGAACACCCAAAGGTTAAAAAAACAGAAAAAAGCATTTGGTTTATTTTTAAGAAATAGAAAATTGTGAATTTTGTTTTAAAAAAATAAAATACAACAGCTTCTATATACAAGCAGACATGAACATGACACCAAATACTGTAGGCGGAACTGAAATACGCTCAGATGTATCCAATAATGTCGTTACATATGATGGGCTGCCTGCTACCAGTCTTCATGAGTGCTGTGAACTGATAAAAGTCACTTCCCATTTCATGGAGTCCTGTGTGGGACTGGTGAAAGTATGACGACCTCAGCTGAAAGCCGATTGGGCAGGAGAAGCGTTTTGTACCTCCTGGCCTGTTGACATGTCCGTTGTCCATCTGTTTGCCCCGTATGTCTGCCAATCGGGACATTCCAGTCAGTTTACGTCGCACGTTAAGCAACAGGTCCTTCGCCAGGCGTCGGCTTGGGTTTGGCTTCAGTTCTGTTGGCTCGGGACAATCTGGCAAGTCCATCCAGTTTTCAATTAAGTCTGCAAAGCTGTTGTCCCCCAGGACTAAAGGCTGCCTGTTGCGACCTCTTGTAAGTAAAGAGGTAGTCCAGTCTTCGGGATCGCTTGCCTCAAAAGAGGTCCAACGTTCTATACAAGCATCTGAGGTAGATTTTGGCCTTATTCTACCACTTGGTGCCCGGTTGGTGCGTAAACAAGCTCCTGAGGAAACTCGGATGTTCCGGCTCCTCCTGAGCACCACAACATCGTCTTGCCAAGAGGCTTCAGAATAACCAGAGTCAAACTCCAAGCTCTTTTCACTGTTGGGCGAGTCCTTAGTCAGGCGCTCATTCTCTTCCTCCTGCGTTGTAGCCAAGCAGCAAGCCGAATCATAAGTGCTGGATTCAGACGTGTCCGAGGTGCGAAGTCGGGCGAGTCGTTCTCTCTGCAGAACCCTCTGTTGGCAGCCCCTCGTGGATACGGACACGGCGCTTGGTTTGGCTGAGGCCCGGCAGCCCCCTCTCATCTGCTTCAGATCCTGAAGGGTCTTCATCATGCACTGCATCTGTTCCCGCAGGCAGTCCCTGGACTCTCGCACACAGAGCTGGAATGAAAAGAAATATATAATTGTGAGGCCCCCATTAAAAGAATGGTAAAATACAGTAATTACAAAACACCATGAATATTGCTAAAATACAGTAAGACCATTCTTTTAAATAGATAGATAGATAAGAAAGGCTCTATATGACAGATATTTATAGTATAGTCGGTAGGATTAGATAGATAGATAGATGAGAAAGGCACTGTATGGTAGATATTTATAATATAGTTGGCAGGATTGGATAGATAGATATAGTATAATAGGCAGGATTGAACAGATAGACAGATATAGTATAGTAGGCAGGATTGGATAGATAGATAGATAGATAGATAGATAGATAGATAGATCTTAATTTGTAACAAGTTTTTTACAGAAGCTCAATATTAAATAAGTAAATAATGTATTGTGTAATAAAACACTAAAGTTGGTGTGTGCCTGTTCCCTTAAAGTAATCTGATTGGTCAGTTTGGCTTTGGTGTGATTGGTCAGCTTGGCTTTACTGATGTTAACAAAAGAGAAAGCCCGAGTCTGAGACACACGAGAAGTAAAGACGCAGGAGGCATGCTGAGAGTCACCTTCCAACTCTGACATTCAAAGACAGGAAGCATAGAAGAGGACAGAAAGCAAGCAAGGCACCTCAAAGTGACAAAGAGTCTGAGATGTTAGCTTTACAGAAATGCAATACAGAGAAGTGGCGCAGAGCAAGAGAGGTGCAGACTCACAAGGATACAGAGTAACGGTGCTGAAGTTACGGATAGGATGAGAAATATCAAATATTTTTAAATATATTCTATTACTTGTCTTCAATAGGTCACGTGGCTACTATTATTATATTAACAGCCAACCCATCTCAAATATACACTAGAATGACTAACATGAATAATAAGAAAACCTCTGACTTGGTTGTCCCCGTCCCAATGAGGCATTATGCAGGCGTATTACTGTTGTTATAAAGAAGCCCCCACTGCATTTCTTGACACACTTCTGAATAATTTGTTGTTCCTCAGTGTTGGTGTGTCAGAGAGAGCACGTGCAGCATTGTTCATTATGGCACTCAGCTTTGTTTTATTTCTCAGCTCTCCTACTACCTCCAGCAGGTCCAGAGTGCTTCCCATAACTGAGCCTAGTCTTTTAATTAGCTTGTTAATTCGGTGGGCCTCTCCTGAAGTGATGTTACCAGCCCAGCACACCACATTGGCCATCACAGAGTTGTACAGTAGAAGATGTGAAGGATGTCACCACTCACATTAAAAGAACATAATCTCATAAGGAAATAGAGTCTGCTCTCCCCCCTGTCATTGATGTGGATCCCCAGGCACTTGTAGGAGTGGACCACCTCTAATCCACTTCTTGAATAATGACCGGACATAAAGGCTCTTTGGTGTGGTGAAAGTCAATAAGTAGTTTCTTGATTTGGCTGATGTTAAGATGCAGATCATTCTTTCTGCACCAAGAAGCAAAGTTCTCCACCTGACTCCTCTTCTCTTTCCCATCCCTCTTATTGATGTACCCTATAAGTGCAGAATTGGCCACAAATTTCTGCAAGTGACATGGCGTGGTGTTCTATTTCTAGTCCGAGGTGTCGAGAGTGAAGAGTAAAGCAGACAGAACTGTTCCTTGTGGTGCTCCAGTGTTGCATCCGTCCACATCAGAGACACAGACCTTGATTCTCACAAACTACAAAATGTGCCCAACAGATAGTCTATTATCCAGGACACCATTGGCTCATTCACCTGCATATCCCTGAGCTGACCCCCTTAACGGGGATGACTGGATGGTATTGGAGGCGCTGGAGAAATCGCAAGACATCATCATCACAGTGCTGCTAACTTTGTCCCGCCTTGTGGAGCAGACAGATGCTTGCATCTTCGCCTCCAGTCTTTGTCTGATAGGCAAACGGCACTGAGTTCAGTCTACCGCAAAGGGACTCGTACAGTCGAGGACCAGCCTCTCAAAGGTCTTCATGACGTGAGACGCAAATGCCACCGGTCTGTAGTCATGAGCTGAATTGGTGATTGCCATTTTTTGGAACTGGAGCAATGCAGGATGTTTTCCACAGCAGCAGAACTTTTTGCTGCATTAATGACCGACTGAAAAGGTGACAGAAGACACCAAAATGTTGGCCAGCACAGTTTTTAAGAACTCGAGGACTCCCTCCATCTGGTTCCGCAGCTCTTCCTGTGTGTATCCTCCTCAGTTGTCTCCTCCCTTGCTCTTTACTTAGGGACAGCCCATGGTGATGGTCAGAGGTGGACATGTCACTGGCCATTCTGGTTAAAGTGGTATAACTGTTAATGTGGTAGGGATGGTGTCATTACTGGTCATTGGAAGAAGGTGGCAATGGGAGGGAAAAATCAATTGAATACAGAATGGCTTTCCAAAATACCAACAGGGAAATGTAGGCCAGCTTGCAATTCACAGGGTTGGCAGTTAAACACTCCGAGGAGAGTAGCGCCGTTATGGAAAACATAATTAAAAATAGACGCACGCCTAGATCGGGTGAAGTAATGAAATAAATAAAAGTAGCGCTGCACTCGCACAACACGTCTGTCAGAGCCCAACGGAAACGGCAGCCTTGAATTGAAGGTCAGGTTTCCCTTTCCTCCTCCTCCTCCGCCTGCTTTTCCTTTGAGGCCTTTCTTCGTTAATATATATGATTTTTTTTTTTAATTAAAATGAAACCTGCTTTATAGAAATTGTATATGGGCCAGTCGGAGCCTGCTAAGTAGTTTACATGACTAAGGCTCATTTCACGCGACACCGAAACGTTTAAACAATTACCGAATACTAACGTTAGCCTTACTGTTCTGAAGCAAACAGACATTCTTACTACTTTTAAATCGCACAATCCTATATATTTTTCACAAAAAAAAAGTAATAAAACAGCATTTTATCTGCCCATACTGGTCTCTTTTTATCCTTAGCCAGACTAAAAGAAACCTCTGAATAAGAGGCCTCTCCTGTTTTCCCAGGGCAGGCACAGACTTGCGGCAGGGAGTTACGCTGCCTTGTACTTTCGATGTCATTTCAGAAAGTATTCTCGGCCTCTGGGAAAAAAATAAAATCTCTTCCAAGTTAACTGAAAGGCTGCCCAGTTGTACAAACTCTGATTAGAGGGCTGGGCTCAGCACACCTTGTAACGTCTCCTGAGGTTTAAACCCGTGCATTGCTCTCTCGTCCAGTGCTGCTTCTCTGTAACACATGGCACTGATTTAAGAATTTGGCACAACCCGCCTCTTGACGTGTGGAGATATTTAAGTTCCATCACAGAGGCCATGTTGCTCCACTCTGGTCTGGGTTCCATGTCTAGTGTACCTCTTAGAGCGTCTCACAATTTCAGTCCAGTACTCAGAGGCAACAATACACTCATCTGGCCCTAGTTCTTCATGAACGCCTATCCCTGAAGACATGACGTGGTCCAGAAAAGCCTCATAACATCTCCCGATATATAAGCACAGTGCAATGATGCTCCCTTCCGTTTTCAGTTCTAGGTCCAGCATGCCTAGTAATGTCTCCCAAATTATTATAAACCACAGTCTAAGGTTCCAAATTGCAGCCCCATTTCTATAGGTCCAGCACACCTAACAAAGCTTCCTGATGTTTATGCCTAGCGTCAGACACTACCATGCACCAGACATGTCCCTGGTAAAAAAAAAAGGTTTGGTCCACAACACCACAAAATGTCATCTTTATTCACACCCAGTCCCAGAAAGAAACCCAACCTGGTGAAACAATTTGGTCTAACAAGCCTCATAATGTCCTCTGTTATTTAACTGCTATAATTACTCCTACCATAGCTCTCGGCCCAACATGCCTAATAGTGCCTCCCAGTATTTAAAACACTCTCTCCAGGATTTAAAACTGTAATCCCGGCCTAGCTTCAACACACTTCCTGATATCTGACCCCAGTACCAGAGGGTATGTTGCACCTGTCTGGTCTCAGCTTCTAAACATCATGCATTCGTGATTAAAAAAGACTTGGGCCAACATGCCCACAATGGCTTCTGATGCAGAAGCCAAGTCCCAGATGCTACACTGCACCCATCCATCTCAGTTGTTTTGTGAGATATATCTCCATTGATGGGATTTGGTGCAACGGGCCTTATAAGGACTTTTGAGTCCCCAAATGCTACACAGCAATCATCTAGTCTCAGTTCCATACAAGATGTACCTCAATGATCTGGTCTAATACACCCAATAACATCTCCTGATACGTAAACCCAGTTGCAGACCTTCTATTTTTACCATCCATTCTCAGTTCCATGCAAGATGTACCTCAATGATTTGATCCAACACACTTAATAACTTCCCCTGATACTTAAACCCAGTCACATACCCTATCTTGCTACCATCCAGGCTCAGTTCCATTCATGATCTACCTCAATGATTTGCTCCAAGACACCCAACAACATCTCCTGGTGTTTAATCCCAGTCTCAGACCCTATATTGCTACCATCCATTCCCAGTTCCATTCCAGATCTACCTCTGGGATTTGGTCTAACACACCTGATAACTTCTCCTGATATTTAAATCCAGTCTCAGATCCTATCTTTCTGCCATTCAGTCCCAGTTCCATAGAAGATCTACCTCAATAATTTGGTCCAACACACCCAATAACGTCTCCTCATACTTATACCCAGTTGCAGACCCTGTCTGGCTAACATCCAATCCCAGTTCCATACAAGATCGACCTGAATGATTTGGTCTAATACTCCCAATAACCTCTGCTGATACTTAAACCCGGTTGTAAACCCTATATTGCTGCCATCCAGCCCAATTTCCATAGAAGATCTACCTGAATGATGTGTTCCAGCACACCTGATAACATCTCCTGATTTTTCAGCCCAGTCACAGACACTATGTTGCTGCCATCCAGTCCCACATCTAGGCCACACAAGCTCCATAATGCCTCAAGATATATAAAGTTTAGTTCAACATGCCAGACTATACCCAACCAGTTCCAGTTCTATACAAGACCTACTTCACATTAAATATCTTGAGCTAAAGCAAACCCATAGCATCTCCTGATATTCAAAACCCAGTGCAAGACACCATATTGCTACTGTCTGGTCCTAATTATGGCCAAATGTGACTCATGATGTCTCCTAATAAGCCCAGTCCAATTTCACATGCCAACCTGCTTCCAACCTATCCCTTCTTATAGATCTAGCATGGCACAAGAGCAAAGTCCCCATGGCCTAAATGCACCCGTCCATTTCTTGGATTAACGTAACATGGTCCAATGTCTCAATGCATCCCACTGTCTCCTGACGTCCAAGCCCCGTCCCAAATGCTGAATTTCCCCATCCAGCCCCAGGTGCACACAAGATTGATCACTTATGAAGGATTTGGTTCGTCATACCTCACAAAATCTTTTAACATCTAACAAGTAATCCAAGCGGCTGAGACGCTCCCCTCTGCTCCCAGTTCATGGTCTACCACGCCTCACATTGTCTCCTTATGGTTTAAAAGCCTCATCACCGGACTCTGCCAATCACCCTTCACATATTCAGCCATTAACTACAAGTTGGTATCTGTTGCTGACAGACAGCAGTGATTACAATCATCCGGTGACTTTTAGGGTGTAACGTCGGGAAGGTTCCTCCAGGATCCACCTGGGCAGCAAAACCCAATCAATTCAAACTTGCAGGAAACCATGAAGACCACTTCCTTGGTGGTGAGTCACAGGGTTGCGTGAGGAGAGAGGCAGAATCTGTGCCACTTAAGCCAGCCGTAGTGATTCACGAGGCTGCAGGTTGTTTTTATAGTTCAAAACTTGGCAGCTTCTGGCCATAAGACGCGATCACGTGAGCAGGCTGCCGTTTGAAATCTTGTGGCACAGCCCAGGGTACTGCTGCCCGGTTGGGGGTGGGTGCAGCTACTGGACATCTCGCTTATCACTTTTTTTTTTTTTTTTTGAACAATTATCAGAGGAGTAGAAGTTGTTGACTTTATTTTTTTTTCCCCACATTTCCCAGAATGCTGTCATCCCGAGGAATTTCCTTTCGGTTAATGACACATGTGTGTTTTAAATTGTGTTTTCAGTGACTAACTAATAGCGGGGTTAGGAAAAAAAAAGAAAGAAAGCCCTGGAAATGCAAATTAGAAAGGAACATCTGGTGCGCGTTTGAAAAAATAATCAGCTTCACGTTTATTCTGGGGGTCTGCATTTGCTAAAATCAATAATTGTTCCTCTCTCTCTTAAAAGTTAAAAGAGCCTGGTAAGCTGTATGTATGTGTATGTATGCGTGTGTGTGTGTCTGTGTGCTTTTCCGAAAATTCTTCCATCTTCACCACCAAGCATAAATTAGGCCAGTCTGTCAAAAAATATTATAAATTGGCAGCTAAAAGCCAGCAGCATGACAAACTGAGGGTGGACAGTACAGCGAGACCTAAGCATGCATGAAGTCTGGAAAGCTCCCTAAATCACTGTGGCACATGAGCGTTTACCCATGAGAAGGGGTGGGGGGGTACATGGAGAATATTTGAACGTGAGCTGGATGGCACTGTTATAACAGCTGAAACAAATACAACAATTTGGCTCCGAAAGGTGGTCCCTCTGAGATGGGGTGGTCGGTGGGGGAGTGAGAAGCGACAGGCCGACACTGATCTCTTACGCCTTTAGTGGCGACCTGAAGGTAATCTAAGCAAAGACCTGGAAGAATTCAAAATGACAGCACATTTTCTTCACCCAGTTGTGCTTCTTACGCTTTGCGTAGATCGGATGAAGAAACATTTCCTGAGGAAGCCGTTAGCACCGCACTCAGTCAATTCTGTGTAGATGACTGCTTAAAGTCGGTGGCAACAGAAGAACAAGCTGTAAAGCTTTAGAGAGAGCCTACACCCAAGTAAATATTCTTTTATATAGCGACTTCCAGACCGCGAATCTTCACCATGAATGGAGCAGCCAATCACAACGCTGAATCCACAGACCAAAAACGTGTAAGCCGACCTACCGTGAGGACAACCTATAGAAACCCAAAAATGAGAGTGTTATAGACATTAAACAATTTGGAGTATTCCCTAACAGCATCGCAAGACTTTCTCCCTTGTAATTTTCATCTCCTCCATTGCTGTAGTTTAATGAACTGGACAGATGTTGTCCGTATCTGTTTATGTTCTTCAGATGCTACGTTGTTTGCTGTATGTTTTTACCAGATCTGCATTTCTATGTGCTAATTCTGTATTTCGTAATTAGGATCATCCATTCTTGCCTTTGTCCTCAGAATCTGCCACAGCATTCTGGGCCTACACCCGTTGCTATACAAAAACGCATTGTCATCTGTAATTGTAAGACATTCTGATGAATGTCAGCCCACTGTCTGTGTTTTGTAGGACAGACTGTCTGCTCACCACTGCTGGTTATGGACAAGCAAAGCTTCCAAACCCACCTTTCCTATGACAGGAAGACAAAATCAGTGGCATCACATACACAACAAAGGAACCCACACTTGCATGGCACACCCGTTGATCGCAAGGTCATGGTAGCCACGTTAGGGTCGCCATTTAAACGCACACGCAGAAAAATGGCCACAGACACAGGGAGAACATGCAGACTTCATGGGGATTCAAATACCCGAGTGCTCTGGAGGTGCCAGCTCATGATGGTATGTGGCGTTACAAATGATGTTGTTTCATCAGGGTTTTGTTACAGAGTTTGGTATTTTTATTCCTATTTCTCTGTTTCTCAGCCCTACTTCACACTTTTGTGTTTTCTGTATTTATATTTAATGTTACACTTAATGTTTGATTGTTTATTTGGTCTTTTCCTGTGCTTTTTTTTCATTAGATCCAATGGAAAATGTTTGAAGCATTTTGAATTATTAAAAATTATATATGTGTTATTATTAATGACTGTCAGCTTACCCTCTGTGGAACATTCAGGAACTGATTTTATAATGCGATTTCTGGAGTTTGCATGTTCTCCCCGTGTCCACATGGGTTTCTTCTGGCTGTTACAGCATCCTGCCACAGACCAAACACGTGCAGGTTAGATGTATTTTCATGTTAAACTGGCCCTGGTGTGTGTGTGTGTTTAGCCTGTGCTGTACGGGACCCTGTCCACATGTTGGTCCTACTTTGTGCCCGGTGTTTGCTCAGATAGGCTTCAGCTCCCCTACTTCCCTACACAAGAAATGGTGGGTATGGAAGATGGGTGGATGGGTTTAATACTACAAATATCATGCCAGGACACTGGACAACTGTTGTATAGAAAGTCTGGACTGTTTAATAAAAGTGTGAACACCGGCAAGTGAAGTGACTTAATCAGGGTCACACCTGAACTCAGAGGCACAGAGCCAGCGTGCAACATGTGTGCAGCGTGATGCTGACAGTCCAAGAACTTAGTCACTGCATCATTGTCACAAAGACAATGGACATGACTTCACTCATTGATCTGCTCATTTAATTTAATTATCTACAAAGATAGACACAAAACACTGAGTTCAACAGATATATATTACACAATATATACATTTTATATATATCTTATTTATAATATGTACACAATTTAATACACAACAGATAGATAGATAGATAGGTTATGTGCACTCATGTAAATATATAATATGTAGTTTAAAGTGTATGTATATGTACATATTTAATTTGTTTACAGTAATAAAAATGTGCGTATGCATTTAAATTGATTGATGGATTGATAGATTATGTTCACACGCTTACTATATATACATATGTATATATACACACACAAACACACTCTTTCATTTTACTTTTTACAGTATATACCGTAAACAAATAATTATGTGTATATACACATAGATAGATAGATATTAATTTTAGTATAGTAGGCAGGATTAGATAGATAGATAGATAGATAGATAGATAGATAGATAGATAGATAGATAGATAGATATTAATTTTAGTATAGTAGGCAGGATTAGGTAGATAGATTGGTCTTTGCAGCCAGGATACATTATATGGATGGCTGCCTCACATCTTCATCTGGTTTGTTTATTTGTAACAATAGATAGATAGATAGATAGATAGATATAGATAGATAGATAGATAGATAGATATGTATCTAAAGTAAATATTTTATATAGTGCATAGTTTATAGTATATGTATATATTTAATGTTTTACAGTATGTACTGTAAAAAATACATAAATAATGTATACACTTGCAGTGTATATATATATATATATATGTATATATAAATGCATTCATTTTATTTTTACAATATATACTGTAGACTAATGATTCTGTGTATATATACACATAGATAGATTGATAGATTACGTTGGCACAAATATTACATATATTATACAGGAGTGGGAAAAGTAGCTTTATAGTTGTTTGTATGGAAAAAGCATTCAGGTTGTGATAATTACCATAGCTCTATTAACTTTATTAACTCAAAGAACATCACAATGGCACATAGGCACAATCTTGTAAGTTCTCAAATTACCTACAAGATATACAGTATACATTTCATGTGCTCACAACTGTAAAGCTACTTTTGCCCACTCCTGTGTATACTTTTCATTTTATTTTTACAGTATATACTGTTTACGCATAATTACGTGTATATACACAAAAGTAGGCAAAAGGCACTATATAAGATAGATAGATAATGTACACACGTACTATTTCTATATGTGCATATCATATATGCGCACACACACCCATATATTTAATGTGCTTATGTGTTTAGGAAATGCGGCTAATTCAAACTCTCCATCCATCCATCCATCCATCCTCTTAACCTGCTTATCCAGGGCAAGGTTGTGAGTAACACGAAGTGAAAACATTGCAGGACATGTCCAAGGTACCTGAAGGTCCAGTAGCCAGGGCATGTTAGAGCAGTTCACAGCTCCAAGCATTCATCAGAATTCATCAGCTATTCTCTCCAGTAGCCAATACACTGACCTGTCTATCACCCAGACCCAGGCTGTTACCAAGTGCCATCTACACTACTTAAGGTCCCATTTAGCTCCTTCCATGATTTCCAATTCTAAAGACCTGTTGATATTCAGCCACTAACAGCCTGTGAAAAATCCAGCCTCAGCCCAAAGGAAATGTGGCCAATTGATGCTTTGTTCTGCAGATGGACACATTCCAGTAACACCTTCTAACATCTGATGTTTTAAGGATACTGAAAAGGTGCATAGCCAGGCCTGCTTTGTCTGAAATGTTTTAACGTGTGCAGCTGCACTCGTTTTCTTACTGTATTTACATGCAGTCCTGATGAGGGCATAACTGTTGCAAAACAAAATGCTCTATAAGAATCTAAAAGAAGTCTTATTTGTATCGTTTTGATGAAAAGTATTAAACAAAGCAGTATTAGAACAAAATCATTTATAAAGTAAGGAGATTGATTATATGGAGTTTAAGAAAAATCTGAAAATGGCGTACAGACATTCATCTTCCATTTTTGTAACCATGTAATACCATGCAGAATTTCTGGAAGTCATTTCAGTAACGATGAATGAAAAGTAGGAGCCGATCATAGATGGAATGTCTCTTCATCACAGATAGATAGATAGATAGATATTTTAGTGTAGTAGGCAGGATTAGATAGATAGATAGATAGATAGATGATACTATATAATTAATAGATAGATAGATAGATAGATAGATAGATAAGCATGAAAGGCACTATATAATAAATAGATAAATAAATTGATAGATGAATAACGCATTTTAATTTTATCTTCAGCAGATTTATACCATTTCTGCTAAATAAAAAAAAATGTTTCTGTCTATCTGTGTGTTGAATGTAGCGCCTTTCATCCCTCCATTTTGCTCTTGTAACATGTAGAAACTGTGGCAAACTCCTTAACGAGCTAATTACAGTGCTTTACAGAACTAAGTCACACACCACTGTAATTAAATCAAACTGGAATGTGGAGCAGATGTGCTCCAGCGCTCAAACTCTGCAGAAACCTGAACTGAATATTTCGACTAAATGTCTTTTTTTCTCATTTTTATTAATCGCTGCACCATTTGCAGCTCACGTCCCCAAACCGATTCGCCCCCGCACCACGCGTCCCTATCGCACACGACATAGAAGCCGGACAGGACGGGGCGGTTCAGTAACTTATTTTTTAAGAACGGCTCGATTCAATAAAAAAAATGCGTTTCTGAAATATTTTAGATTTCAAATGTTTCTGTAAACTTCAAATTGTAAAACTAATGAAAGACAAATATAAAGGCAACGGCGCTAATTGACACTCATGGCTTATCTGGATGCGAAGTTAAACCGCCCTGAACGCCGTTGATAAGCGTTATTGCTCTGAGCTGCTCCGTTTAAACTTGCAATTCATTTATATGGGAGTAACCGAAATCGCATCGCCTCTTTCAATTCAGCAATTCGTTTCAAACTCCATAACTGAAATTTGTAATCAATCATCGTCAATTTAAGCATGAAATAGTCCACACAGATCTGTTCAACTTAGTTGTTGGAAACATTTCGCTGACAGAAATCTTCCGGGTTTCAACAGATTGTGCCCCCAATAGGACCTCGAATATCGTCCAAAGGTTCAGCTGCTTGGATTGTGTCAGCTGCGCCACCGTGCCGCTCCCGACACGAGTAGAGATACCATCAAACTGTCACAGTGTGCATCGGTGTTCATGCCTAGTGTCCCGTATGAGACATATCAAGTGACAGCGCTCCGGTTCTCCATAAACTGTAATGAATTTAACGATAGCACACCTATCTATAACGCGTGCAATAGATTGGTTCTTGCCTCGCGCCAAATTCTATCAGCATAAACCAGGGCTCACTTAAATGAAATAAATAAAAAGAAATGTTTAACGAAATTGAGCAAGTGCCAAAAAATATGTTGCATGTATATATTAAGCAGTTTCAGCCTTTAGCAAACGTGTAGCTAAAATTGGACTCCCACAATCGGACTGTTCAGTTCTTTCGGTCTGTGATTTGAATGGATATCTTTTAATTCTCTATAATCGTTACTCCGAGTGTAATAAATCGCAGAGCACATTATGGTCAACTTTCTGAACACGATCCAACATTATGCCATAGGATACCGCAATGTACATCTGAAAGCCATCATAAACATTCCTGACAGCTCCCGGTCTAAATTAGGCTGCGCCTATTCAGCACTCGGCATTTCAGTTCCCACAGTGTGTAAGCGCAGCTTGTACATTACTGAACACACTGCTATGAAACTTTCTAGTACTTGCAAAAATTACATCATTAATATAGAAAATGCTACATTTAAATTGAAAAGTTACATACTTTGTTACAAATAATTTAAATGTACTCACCATATCTGCCCAGTTTGCTGGCACCCTGAGATATCCAACTTTTTCCTGCACAGTATATAAGATTTAATTTGTTTCGATGCCAGGCTGAAAGAATGATCTTGGAAATGGTTTCCAGAAGACTGCTAGCTTGCTTTTCTTTTATGACAGGGGGTCTTTTGAGAGCATTTATTAAAACTCGTTGACGACTGTTTAAATAAGCCCCTGTGACTGTGACAGTCACCCACTCTCCTTCCCCACACCCGCGCAACTCTGGCAGCCCACTTTGGAGCGCAGCTGTGCTTATGACGCGCGCTCTCGGCCCCCGGAGGGACGAGCAGCCAGTAGGAGCCGTGCGTCTCGTCTCCAGCCTATGAGAGCGCGCCTGTAACGTGAGTCGACTTTCATTGGCAGACAACGACAGAGCAGCATGCAGCTCATACAAACAAAATCAGGCACCGTGGTGAGAAATCTGTCACGATGCCAAATGGTAGGAGCCCCGGGACTGCCGCGTAATAAGTCGGGCTCCGTGCTCAGAGGGATTCGGCGTAGCAAATCTGTGTAGATAGCCATCTGATCTGGCGAACACTGCATGGGGGTGAGCGCTTTGAAATTGCAATGAGTCAGAGCGCTACGCTGGTAAATCGTATTAAATTACATATTGTGCAAACAAGTTGCAAGCTACTCAGTAGGATCCACGGCACCGCTGAATTCGTAAACTTTGCAGACTGTAGCGTAAATAATACACAGGGAGAGCAAAGAGTTCAAAGTTTGCAAAGTTGGCTCATTATGCACAGATGGCTGTTAAAAGTAACACGCCTTGCAAAATGCGTGACTAATACTTTGTCGTGAAGTCCTGCATATCATTGCTTTCTAGATTTGTTTCTCTAAAACGTGCAGATATTGTGCAAAGCACAAGAACGAAGAACATGGCGTTATGTGTATGTCACCGGGCACTTAATCCGTCTCAAGGCTAAAACTAAGTTATATTATCAGCATAAATATGAGTCAGCTTTCAAAATTCAAGACAAACTGTGACCTGCAAAACAAAAAAGAAAGACTAGAGAGGAACGAGCAGGACTGGAAAACGAAAGGACCTTTATATCTCAGGTCTTTCTAAAATGAAGAATTCGCTCTCCCGTCCATTTAGGGAACTCTTTTGCTTCAGTTTTAGAAAAGCGGAAAGAGAAAATCAATTAAGGTTAGGGTAAGGGAAAGGCGTTATATGCAATAGATAGACAGATTCACATTTACATTTATTTGCTTAGCAGACACATTTATCCACAGTGACTTACAAGAGAGGTCAACATAATTAAGTAAACATCAGTCTGGGGGAACTGTTTAGAAACAAGTGTTACAGGACAAGGGTGCAAACTGATAATCAGAAAATACAAGCGAGTTTCCACTCCTAGGCTACAAAGTCTAGCTAAAAAGATACTCGCCAAACAAGAAAGTCTTTAAGCTCTTCTTAAATCCATAGAAAGAGTCAAAATTTTGAATGGAGGTGGGCAGTCTGGACTGAGATTCAATGTCTCCCAAGGGAGGCATCACGAGACATTGTTCATTAGCAGACCTGAGTGCTCCAGATAGAGCAAAGGAGCATAGCGACTCCATATATCCATTGACTACTCTGTGGGCATCAAGGATTTGAACTAAATACACGTCACTATAGGAAGCCAATTTAGTGATATGAATGAAAAGTGTGACAGCTTGGCAGGTTATACCATGACACATGCCAGTATATTTGCCAGCAGAGAGTTCCAGTAGTCAAGACATGACAAGACTAAATGAACTAGGGGGTTGTGATAGATAGATAGATAGATAGATAGATAGATAGATAGCTTTTAATTTTAGTATAGTAGGCAGGATTAGATAGATAGATAGATAGATAGATAGATAGATAGATAGATAGATAGATAGATAGCTTTTAATTTTAGTATAGTAGGCAGGATTAGATAGATAGATAATTATAATCATAGATTGCTTTCAACTAGAAAGGTACTATAAAGATGTATTATGCCTATTGTATCTTGTATGCTCTGTAACTACTACATTCCATGACAGTACTAAGCATAAAAGAGAAAATACTATGCTAAATATATCTATCTATCTATCTATCTATCTATCTATCTACCTATCTATCTATCCTGCCTACTATACTAAAATTAAAAGCTATCTATCTATCTATCTATCTATCTATCTATCTAATCCTGCCTACTATACTAAAATTAAAAGCTATCTATCTATCTATCTATCTATCTATCTATCTATCTATCTATCTATCTATCTACACTATGTACAAACCTGGGCATTTTCACGTTTTTCATAGAAATTGATCCTCTCTTTCTACCGAACTACCCTTAAACTGACTTAGACAGAAAGCCAGGACATAGCTTGTGTTACTAATTGCTCTTACTGCTTGAATTGACAGGCATTTCATTTATCATCCACATATGACTACAAATTCCTTCAATGTCCTAATGGTCATCTCATCCTAAGCTCACCCTCAGTTGGTCATTCGAGAAACCTTTGTCATTGTAGTAGCACTGCTGAAACCTATTATTCTATTTTCTTGAGTTGCCAGATACTGGAATTACTAAAGTGCAGTTCTAGGTTTAAAATGAAAACCAAAATGGCTTCCTCAAGAAGATGTCAGACTAATTTTTTTGTTTTGTTTCTTTGTTTTGTTTTTTTTTAATAGAATGACAGTTATTCCGTGTGACACCATGTGGCATGTTGCTCAGGTATACAACTAAGAATTTCTCTGTACTAAACCCTCAAAGGTGAACTTGGACCAGCCGAATCTGAAGTAGGATTTGAATTTGCTAAACGGCGAGAGTGCCCACCATTACCTCACAAGAGGTCTAGGGTTCTCTGCCTCTGAAAACATGGCTGAGTTTAGGGAGAGGAAGCTAATCAAACAGTTAGAGTGGTCTGTTGGGCCAGTAGACGTGTAGGCTTCTTTTGTCCTAAAGTTCCTTCATTCCAAAGTTTTTTTTTTTTCAATTACAAGCCACTGCTTACAGTTAATGGAGCATGTCATTCAATAAGACGGCTAAATCCTGCTTTTATTCAGTTGAGTTACAATTTCCTACAAACATGTATTTTCACCATTTCCAAGAAAATCAACAAAATGCTCCATGGATGAGACCACCTGTTGGTCCTCAGCTTTTTTCATTTTTCTCTAACTAGTTTATGACACTGCGGTGGGCTGGCGCCCTGCCCTTGGTTTGTTTCCTGCCTTGCATGTTCATGTTCTCCCCATATCTGCGTGGGTTTCTTCCCACAGTCCAAAGACATGCAGGTTTGGTGCATTGGCGATTTTAAATTGTCCCTGGTGTGTGCTTGGTGTGTGTGTGTGTTTGCGTGTGTCCATCTTGTGGTGGGCTGGCACCCTGCCCGGGCTTTGTTTCCTGCCTTGCACCCTGTGTTGGCTGGGATTGGTTCCAGAAGACCCCCCGTGACCCTGTAGTTAGGATATAGCGGGTTAGATAATGGATGGATAGTTTATGACAGCGCTACAAATAGTAAGTTCTTGGTTCGCTTACTGTTTGCACTTCATTGTTAATTGACTGCTAATAAAAGAAAAAAAAACAAAAAAGCAAGTCCGTCATTCAATATGATAACAGGGCAAATGTGGAAACAGCAGGCCTCACTCTGAGTCTCACAGATTAAGACATCCGGCACTTCTGATCAATTCTGAGGCAGGGCATTAAAAGGTGAGGCAGGCGGCCCAATTCAACAAGATGTCCGTTTTATAGCAGGAGCGGAGCTCGAATGAAGTGAGCAGCCACCGCCGGGGCACTCTGGGTGCGGGACCACCTGCTGCTCCTCTGCACCGGCCATTTGCTGTTTGCTCCCCTACTGCTTCTTCTACGGGCCTTTCTGTTGAGAGGCAAGGCTTTTCTTAATACTGTACAGTAGTAACATCAACTGCTGGAACCATTTAGTGAATGGGCTCTTTATATTCCAGTCGGATTTTTGGGAAATGCGCCAAGGAACACAGCATAGCTGAAATGATGCATCGAGTCTAAGCAAGTTCTGTGAGGGGAGCAGTTTATACAAAACGTTTTTAAACGCCTGACCCAGGGAAGAAGAAAAAAAAAACAGGCTATGGTTTAATTATTAAAGCCAGCCATATGAATGCACCTTTTCATGCAAATGAATCCATCCATTTTCTCATTTTTGCATTTCCTTAGGCTCTTGAGTCCATAATGGCAGTGTTAAGTGTAAAGATGCAACCAGATGGGACTCTGGTCACATTTCAGGGAGAGCACACACCCAGAAAACTCAGAAATGCTGCATACAGAACTAGAATTATACATGTATTAGATCAACTTTATTAATCCCATGAGGAAATTGAGACAAACAGGAAAAAGGGAATAACTGTGGGTTTCCTCTGGGTGCTCCGGTTTCCTCCCACAGTCCAAAGACATGCAGGTTAGGTGCATTGCCAATTCTAAATTGTCCCTAGTGTGTGGCGCAGTGGTAGCGCTGCTGCCTCGCAGTTAGGAGACCCAGGTTCGCTTTCCGGGTCCTCCCTACGTGGAGTTTGCATGTTCTCCCTGGGTCTGCGTGGGTTTCCTCCGGGCGCTCCGGTTTTCCTCCCACAGTCCAAAGACATGCCGGTTAGGTGGATTGGCGATTCTAAATTGTCCCAGTGCCCTGCATTGGGCTGGCACCCTACCCGGGGTTTGTTTCCTGCCTTGCACCCTGTGTTGGATGAGATTGGCTCCAGCAGGACCCCATGATCCTGTAGTTAGGATATAGCGGGTTGGATAATGGATGGGGCGGCACGGTGGCGCAGTGGTAGCGCTGCTGCCTCGCAGTTAGGAGACCCGGATTCGCTTCCCGGGTCCTCCCTGCGTAGAGTTTGCATGTTCTCCCCGGGTCTGCGTGGGTTTCCGGGCGCTCCAGTTTCCTCCTACAATCCAAAGACATGCAGGTTAGGTGGATAGTGTGTGCTTGGTGTGTGGGTGTGTCCTGCGGTGGGTTGGCACCCTGCCCAGGATTGGTTCCTGCCTTGTGCCCTGTGTTGGCTGGGATTGGCTCCAGCAGACCCCCGTGACCCTGTATTCGGATTCAGCGGGTTAGAAAATGGATGGATAATGGATGGATGTTCAATGGTGCTGCTCCAGGGAGAACATGCAAACTTCACACAGACCACCCGGGGCCAGGAATGCATTCCACACACACACACACAGAGTGATGCCATTAAGGAATAATGTGAAGGTATTGGAAAGAACCTCTATTTATTTATTTATATCAAGTCACAGATTCAGTAAATAACCATAAATTGATAATAGCAGATTGGGCTTGTGACTTTTAAAGAAGTCTTGCTGCATGCAATGACAAGTTCTTGATCTGTTATTAGGTAGCCTCCTATACATTAAAGATTTCTATTTTCTCCACATATTAGCAGCCGTTTCAAAGCCCAAAGGACCATCTTGATATGCAAAGGACCCTTCCCAGAATGAAATGTGTCTTTGCCAAGCAATGGGGACCACGCAACCCAGTAAAGTGCCACTAAAGAACCAGGACACTTGATCCAAGAAGATGTGAAGTGGCAGTTCTAAATAAATGAATTAACTACAACCTCGCTGGGTTTCTTTAAAATTCTTAGTAAAAAGTCAAGCAAAATGACCGCTTTCATTGGCTAACTAAAAAGATTACAATATGCCAGCTTTCGAGGCAACTCAGGCCCCTTCTTCAGCCAAGATGTTAAAATTCAAAGCATTTGTACTGGATAAATGGAAGTGTAGCACAGTGTTGGAATTAGGCTTTTAATTCCGTTTAATACGCTACCGCAGTACTAAAGTTTGCAATGTAATGCGAGTCTACGTCTACTGCAACTCTCTGAGTCCTTCAGAGCCACCATTTTAACCGAGAATCGGGGGAGCGCACATTCTTACCACATTAGCCCCGGGCGAGCTTCTCATCACCGCCTTTGAATGTTTCACCCTAAACAATAGGAAGTCAGTTGGAAAAAGCAGACCTGGAAAAGCAGGAATGCGACTGGCTGTTTCTAAAGATATCAGGCAAGGTCAGTTAATACGAGAGTACCTGCCAAGAATCGGTTTTCTTTTTGGTAATCTATAAATATATTCTGCTGGCTTCACTCTCCTCAATACACCAGCCTATCAAATGGAGGACATCATCGGTCAAGGGACTGCAGTGCACGCAAAGCGGACCCCCAGACCCGCGTCTGCCGCTGCCCTTCGTCGGTTTGTCAGTCGATAGAGCGACGGAAGGAGATGGTGGCGTATTAGAGGGGGGCCCTGGCCCATATGTGGAGCGAAGTTCCTCCTCAAAATCAGCTTTATTTCTCCTTTAGTTTTGAAGTTTGTTTTTTATTTATTTTATTTGCTACTGGCACTTTGACGATACTGCGGTGGGCTGGCGCCCTGCCTGGGGTTTGTTTCCTGCCTTGCGCCTTGTGTTGGCTGGGATTGGCTCCAGCAGACCCCCGTGACCCTGTAATTAGGATATAACGGGTTGGATAAGGGATGGATGGACTTTGATGATAATAGGGCAGCACGGTGGCGCAGTAGCGCTGCTTCCTCGCAGTAAGGAGACCGGGGTTCGTGGAGTTTGCATGCTCCCCCCGTTTCCCCCAGTTGCTCCGGTTTCCTCCCACAGTCCAAATACATGCAGGTTAGGTGCACTGACGTTCCTGCCCTGTGCTGCCGGGGATTGGCTCCAGCAGACCCCCGTGACCCTGTGTTAGGATATAGCGGGTTGGAAAACGACTGACTGACTCTGATGATGACAGTACTTTATTATTGTTGCAAATAATACAATTTTAGGAATAGTATTGTTACAAATAAACATAGTTATCGGGAACACTTCGGATTACAGGGGTTCAAATGCTGTTTTCCAACTTTTCCGACCTGAACTTTATTTTATCTAATCCGTATACTAGTTTACCGACAATCGATTAGTTTACAGAGAACTGCTAGTTACATTTTGACCTCTTATAAGTGATTTACTGATCTCGCCCGCCCGCCTGCACCCCATGTGGACTCATTAACCGGTGAAATCCCTTCCGCATTTTATAGCGCAGACTCGAGTGTGCTTCCTGTCTCAAGAAGCGCACTGTCAGAATAATTCATTCATTTTAGAAAATGCGTTGCTGTGTCTTCATAATAAAATCTAAGTGTTGTTGATATTACCCTGTCTTTTCGAAAAGGCATGGTAACACAAAAAAACACTTCCATTTGATTCCAAAGACACGGCAACGCATTTAACGATTACATTCCAAGATCATTGACTGTATTCACCCACCCATTCATTTTAACGCGCTTTTCTGTGAACTGACAGGCAGCATCATCAACCACAAGGAGCGCCACGTAAGTGAGGAGAGGATGCGTTGTATGCATCCATCACCTTTCCATCAGACATATTTCCCAATTCTAGAAAGGATGGCAGTCCGTCGCGCAGCACACTCACGCACGTATCCACGTCAGTTCAGACACATGACACGAATAAAGAGAGAATCCGAAAACTCAGCGCGAGAAAAGGGAATCCTCGAGGATGCAACACTAAAAGTTATGTCACCCTGAAGCCCTAGTATCCATTCTAATGACATTCTGTTCAGCGCAACACAATCGGGATGCACTGGGTGCAGTTCGCTGGAAGCCATCCCGTAATGAAATTAGCTGGCATCTCTACAGCAGTTATTACATTTTCCAGCCGAGTCCGTCAGGCAGCTTTGGTCTAGTAGCAGGGTCCAGTCATCCATAAAAATAAGCACTCATACAGCCTAAGTTCTTTGAGACGAGGGAAAAACTGGACGACCAGTAAAATAATCAAATAAATACACAAATAAATAAATCATGCACACACCACAGATTTACAAATTGCACGAAGAGAGCCTAGATTTAAAGGTAATTTCCATATCTCTGAACTTGCCGTTGCTTAGTTTGTAGAAATATGGGGCTAAACAGAGTGATGTGGTTACAAATAACGCTCTCGATTATTTGAAAGGAAGTGAGTTTAAGGGATGCTAGTCTACGATATTACTATACTCTGTAAGAACAGTGACATCTAGTGGTTAACACGTCTGCAGCAGCCACTGGAGAAGCGAGGCCTTAGTGAAGACTAGAAGAGCGCAATTTGTGTAGCAGTTGCGCCCCCCTGTGGCATTATATTAGTATACTGTTTTCAAAACTTTGAAGCAGGAAAAACAGTTTTTATTAAAAAAATATATATATACAGTATCAGTTTATAATCAAGTGAAATGAATATATATAAACGATTCACATGCGGTCGCATTTTTAGACAAGAAATAGACTAGTTAAAATATGAAAAGGAGAAAAAGAGCTCGTCCGAGAAGAAAATTTAGAAGATTTTGCATAAGAAACGGAAGCTGTCTTTAAATTGAACTAAACACTATAAATATAAGCATCTACTTTATAATCCGCGGAAGCCCTTCTGTATAAAAACTCAGACATTTCAACAACATAGTTGTTTTTTTTACAATAACAAGATCTAAGCAATTAATTATGCAAAAGCAAAATCACACACTCTTAATTAATACCGGTCATTTAATGGCACTCTACTGGGTCGTAGCCATTGCTTGACAATGAATTATTTCACTCTTTGGGAGAGTTCTTTGCAAATTAAATTGGTTCTTTGAGCTTTGAAACGTTTCCTGATGTGACAGGTGGAGCTTCATTAGATTTAGGATTGATCTCAATTAAGGGGTGGCGTTAGGCCAGCAAGTAGGAGTAAAGAGGTCGGCCGTTCAGTCGGTAAGATACACGTTTAATTTATTTTTTTTCTTTTACTTTTAAAGTACAGTTCACATGTTTATTCCTAGGTTGTCGGGTGCTGCTGATTTTATGCTGTTCGTGTTATAATGTTTGTTTCAGCTTTTACTTTGTGCTTATTTTTTCCATGTTTTTACCGCCGCGGATGTTCTGTTCTGATTATATATGATGAACTTACTGTTCGGTTGCGCTGCGGAGATCGGAAACGTTTGGGTAAAATAAAAGAATGGAACGTTTTGATATCACTTGTGTAGAATACTGAAAGTCTGAACTTTTGGGGATTCCGTAGTAATTAGGAATTATGGGTATTTTGGAGCTGTTAGGAAGTAGATGATGATGATGGTAATAAGGTGGTGTAACGTGTACTCTGAAGCGATCTTGTAAAAGGACCTGTTAAAGGTTATCACTTTGAACCTGTCTCCGTCTTCTTCCTTTTTTTATTAGCACAATATTATTGCCTATAGATATAACAACTTGTATTCCGCATTATCGCTATTTCTTGGTTTTGTTGTGAGTCTTTTTTTATTATCTTCACTTTAATGTTTGTAAGGTTCTCCTATAGCTGTGGTTCTCAAACTGTATGGTGGGCCCCCCTAGGGGGGGCGCGAAGTTGTGGGGAAAAAAAAAAAAACAAGAATCAAAAATATGAAAAATAAATCTATTGAAACTAAAACAAATTAACTTGAAATACATTTTGATACTAGATAAATGTCGATAAAAGTTAAGTAGGTATAATAAAATATGCATCTATGATATCAATTAAAAAAGAACAAATTGGTATTCGTGGGCTCCTTTCCTAAAATAAAAAAATAAAAAAAAACGTTAGGGGGACGCGATTTAAAACTGTTATGAAAACGGGGGTAGCAAATACTTTAAAGGTCGAGAAACGCTGTCCTAGGGCATCACTCTGAAGAACTACGTTGACTCCATCATCTTTAAGAGTCCAAGTGCAGTTAATTGAAGTTTTATTTGTCCACTGAGGTGATTTTTGTCTTTTTACAAACCACCCCAGAATAATTAAAAAGGAAGACGATTTCTGACATGGCAGTTACAGTGCAGGACGGTTGCTGCTGGTATAAAGGAGTCCCCACAGTGTTTCTTGACCCACTTCTATTGAATAACTTGTGGGGATGTAAGTCCTCAGTGTTGGGGTGTCCTGGAGCGCATGTGCAGTTTTGTCAATAATGACACTCGGTGTTTTCTTCTTCTCTCTTCTTCTCTCTCCTTCAGTACGATTTCCAGAGGATTACGAGTGTGGCCCGTAGCCGTGCCTGCCTGCCGTTTTAATTAGCTTTTTAATTTGGTGGGCCTTCCTTTAAGTGATGGTACTGGTCCAGCACATCGCACCATTAATATCATGCTGGCCATCACTAATACTTTACATATTAAAGGAGCACAAGTCTCTTAAGGTAAGAATCTGCTCTGCCCTTTCTCGGTTAATGTCTGGGGTTGTGATTGTCCCCCGTAACGTAGCGCCAGTGATTGATGTGTTTCAACAACGTCTAGGAGATGATGATCATGATGATGAACCCTAATCTTACAGTTCTGGTTTTCTGTAATTAACTGTTTTGTGGCTTCAGAGTGTTTCCTATACTTCAAGAATAGAAATTTGTATTAAGCATTTAATATTTCCATCAGAATATAAACCTGCCGAATAATCGGCGGGGGCAGAGCCTATCCTGAGACCCTTGGGTGTTTAGGGGGAAATGAATAGTAGATGCCTGGCATTATCAATTAATTTGTGTCCGATCATGAATTAAAGTTACAAAACCTTTGGCCCATAACAATGAGATTTATCATTTCAGAAGTTTTACAAAATATCAAAAAATGTAGAGCAGATTAAAAAATTGAACTTATTTTAGGCGCTTTTCCACTGCATAGTATGGCACGACACGGTTCAGCTCACTTTTGGGGGGTTTTCCACTGGGAACAGTACCTGGTCCTTTTTTTAGTACCACCTCAGCCGAGGTTCCAAGCGCGCCGAACCGTTACCAAAACGTGACATGTAAACTCTGCTGGTCACTGATTGGCCGGAGAAAATCGTCATTACTGCGTCACTGAACTTGCGACACGAGACACAACAGACCCGCTCGTTGGTAGCCGAGGAGCGGATCCAGCGAGAGCTGGATGGGGCGACGCGGAATGAAAAAGTTTTTCAGGAGGTCGCTAAGCTCTTGGGCGCACACGGCTACCATCACAAACAGTGTAGGGACAAGTTTAAAAAAAAATGAAGAGCGAGCAGTAGAGGCGACGCAACTATAACGACACGTGAATAACCCCGCCCACTCTAAAGCGGTAATAAACTGCAGTCGAAAGGCAAACCGAGCCGAACTGAGCCGAGCCAAGGCGAGCTGTACTGAACCGTGCTGTGCCGTACTATGCAGTGGAAAAGCGCCATATGATGTCCTCTGATTTTTAGCTTCGCACAGTTCTGGCTCTGATTAAGCAGTGGTCTGGTTGTCCTGCACTACTTCTGTTTTTACTCGTTTGCACTTTAGGCATTGTTGCTGCCAGAACAAGCGCATTTTGTTCCAGGGTCAAAAATGTGTTATCTTTGAGTGTTACGGGTCAAATAATTGCTAGATACAACCCAGGGGTCTCCAACTCCAGTCCTGGTGGGCTTCAGTGGCTGCAGGTTTTCATTCTGACCCTTTTCCTAATCGGTGATCAGTTTTCACTGCTCATTAACTTCTTTGCCCTTCATTTTAATAGTCCTGTGTTTAAGGATTCAGCCCTCTGAATTGATTCTTTTCGTCAAACAGAAATGAGACGTGACACGAGCCGACAGATCAGCTAAATTGGGGCTTCAAACTCCAACCAGTTTCTTAATGAGAAGTTGATTCTTGCTGGTAATTAAACCCGGTATTCAATTCCATGGCTGCTTGTTGCTCTCATTCTGCCACAGCAGGCATTTCCAAAACTGTCAATTTTTCTGTTATTTTCTAAGAGCACCGTCAAAATGTTTTGGTGGCCTGAAAGATCAGCCTTGCTGAGACCTTCACCTTTATTTTCAGATATTGTGTGATGGACACAGGGGAGCTGGTCACTTGTTTTGTGTCTCATTATTGTTTGGCTGCTAACTAAGGAATCTGAGTCAAGTTAATTAAAACTAAAGAAAAGTTAATTAGCAGCAAAAACTGGTCACTAATGAAGAAGATGGTTAGAATGAAAACCTGCAGCCACTGCGGCCCTCCAGGACAGGAGTTTGACACCCATGTTCTAACTCTCCTTACTTAGTGACCAGTTTTTGCTGCTAATTAACTATTTCCCTTTATCTTAACTTTTTTTGAGACTCTGACTACTGAATTTTTTTCCTTAAATGGCACCTAAACATAAAATCTGATGTGAAGTGAGCCAACAGATGAGGCCTCAAACTCCAATCAACATCACTTCATTCAGTTTCTTAATTTGAAGCCAATTCTCATTGCTAATTAAACCCGTTATTTAATTCCAAGGCGCTCATTCTGCCATGGTAGACATTTCCAAAACTGTTGACTTTCTTTAAGAGCGCTGGCTGTCAATGTTTTGTGGACCTGTGCAGATCAACGTTATTGAGGCCTTCACCTTTATTTTCAGTTATTTTCTAATGGACATAGGTGGTTGCTTTTGTTGGTACATTTTTGTCTTAATATTGTTTGGTTGCTAATTAAGGAAAAATAAGTTGTGCATCAATTAAAATTAAGGCAAAGAGTTAGCAGCAAAATCTGGTCACCCATTAAGAAAAGGGTTAGAATGAATACCTGCAGCCACTGCGGCCCGCCAGGACAGGAGTTTGACACCCATGTTCTAACTCTTCTTTAGTGACCAGTTTTTGCTGCTAATTAACTATTCCCCTTTATTTTAATTGACTTTTCTTGAGACTCTGACCACTAAATTTATTTATTTATTTATTTATTTATTTTTTTTCCTTAAACGGCACCTAAACATAAATTTGATGTGAAGTGAGCCAACAGGTGAGCAACTAAGTTGGGGCCTCAAACTCCAATCAACTTCACTTCATTAATTTTCTTAATTGAAGCCAATTCTCGTTGCTAATTAAACCCGTTATTTAATTCCAAGGTGCTCATTCTGCCATGGTAGACATTTCCAGAACTGATTTTCTTTTATAAGAGCGCTGTCAAAATGGTTTTTGGACCTGATCAGATCGATATTACTGAAGCCTTCATCTTTCTTTATTTTCAGTTATTGTGTGATGGACGCAGGTTGTTTGTGTTGGTACATTTTGTGTCTTAATATTGTGTGGTTGCTAATTAAGGAAAAAATAAATAAGGGGCCCGAGTCCCTCATCAATTAAAATTAAGGCAAAGATTAATTACCAACGAAATATGGTCACTAATTAAAAGAGTTAGAATGAAAACCTGCAGCCACAGTAGCTCTCCAGGACTGGAGTCGAGGACCCCGGATACAAACCGTCCTAGACGGGATAGTCCCTAGTGCAGGGGTCGCCAAGTCTGGTTCTAGAGAGACTAACTTCTTGTGAATTCCTTTTAATTGAATTGCTTTTTTTAAAGATCTGTTCCTCTGAATTTTCATTTCTTTCCTTTTAAATGGCACCCAAACAGCAATTGAATGTGAAGTGAGGGAGCCAACAGAAGACCAACTCGGTCAGGGCCTCAAACTCCAACCAGTTGCTTCATTAGACTCTGATTCTTGTCATTAATTAAACCCGTTTGTAAATTCCACAGGCCGGTTGCTGTTCTCATTGTGTAATAGCAGACATTTCTGAAATTGTTCATTTTCTCTTTTCTAAGAGCTCTGCTAAAATGTTTTGAGGACCTGAGCAGACCGACATTCCTGAGATGTTCACCTTTATTTTCAGGTATTGTGTGATGGATACCAGTTGTTTTGGCACATTTTGTATCTCATTGTCTGCTCATTAAGGAACAAACGATTAAGGGGTCTGAGTGTTCAAGAACAAGTACATTAAATGAGTTCAAAAGAAGTTAATTAGCAGCAAAATCTGGTCACTAATTTAATAAAAGGGTGAAAACCTGCAGCCACAGTAGCTCTCCAGGACTGGAGTTGGCGACCCCTGCCCTACTTGTTTAATTCAGAAGTAACTGTTAACCAGTGCTTTGCTTAAATTGCACTCATTTTAATAACTCCCTAAAGTTCTGAGGTTGAGCTGCTGACCTGTGTAACTTTTATGAGTTTGAAGGCCTCAAGTCACAGTCACATCCACGATTGGTCTCCGTGGCTTCTGCCCCCTTAAAGAATAATTAGGGGTTAATGAAAACAAGTTATTTTGGCTTGTTTTCTAACTCGCAAGTGTAGAACTCCAATCTTCTTATATAAGACGCTACCGTGCCTGTTCGTTTGTCTATCCAGGATTTTGAATCCCCTTTAGCTCATAAACCGTTTCACCTATTGACCTGGTACACCTATACTATGTGAGGTCTACTGTCCGCTTTCATGGTGATGATTTTTATTACTTTATTTTATTGTAGAATCAACTCGCGGCAGGGCGGCCATCCGGCGCATGCGTATGTGCGTCGTTCTCATTCCCAGCCTCTTCATATCTTAAGTCTGCAGTCTGCCGCAAGAATGATTTAAAGTGCCAGCTTAAGTGAAAATTTTAAAGAAAACGTAGCAAGTAATTGCAACACAAAAACTAAATCGCTTTTAAAGCGAAAAGATGCCGACGAAACGAGAAGCCGCGGGCCGCTAGGGTGAAGGAAAGAAGAGCACATCAACCTCTGCGTATATGAATGCTAAACGTACAGAGAAAGAGTCTGAAAACTAGGAATGTTCAAGTCAAGTGTATTCACTGCACGTTATCGTGCAGTACGCCATTACTGGTCCTTAATAATCAGATATTTTTATTTATTTTTTTTGGATAATGGAACAATCCTGAACATTTACCGGAAGGATAAACGGGCAGTATTTAAATTTTGCTTTTTATTACGTCAAATTGTCTCCATCCATTTACCCCATTTGCGGGTAATTAAGTCCAGGTGCAAAACAGAGACAAACCCTGAGTAAGTCTCCAATTATCCTTGCATGAATATCTTTGGAACGTGGAGAAAAATGGACATGGGTAAGGAGAGCATGTATAAGCTCCTGAGGCTGTGAGATGGCAGTGCCAGTCAATCTGCTGCTGAGAAACTGTGATGAAGTTAATGGCAGTCGGGTACTGAAAGCCTGCAAAGAAAGGCAGATGGCAGATTGTGGGGTCAATCTATTAAACAAAATTGGTTATATAACGGTCTCCCACAATACCCAGGAGCTATTTGCTGTTTTATTTTCAGTACATTTTCTCTTTTAGAAGAGTTTTCTAGAACCAGCTTTGAAATGTCTTGCTGTGTCTGTACAAATCATACCAGCCTGAATGATGTTATAGTGGTGGAGAGGTCCGTGACTGGCTTATTTCTTAACTTGTAAGCACTATTCCTTTCATCAGTTCTCTAAACCTGTTTATCCAAAGCGGGGTTGCTGATGTCTATCCCAGCAAACATCAGGTCGGTCTGGACTGGGAGAGGAAACTTTTTAAATTCTAGCCTTAGTTTTAATTTGCTTTGTTTTGCACAACACTCCTGCAGAATGAAACATCGGGGCACTGAAACAAGAGATGTCTTTGAAGGTTGGTTCTGTAGCCAAGTGTGTAAGGGAATTTGACAGTAGCAGGAAGAGACGGGTATCCAATGGAGCAAGAGTTGAAGAAAGAACAGACGATAGTTGGCATTCCATTTTCCTCCATATCTACTAGGCGGGTCAGTCAAATCTATAATGCTTAACCACGATACAAGTACTGCCTTTAGAATTCTTTCTTGTACCAGAAATATTACCCTGAACCAGGCTGTCCGCTTCATTCTGGTTTCAGACATTCGTGGAGAAGCCGCAAAACATCAGTGACTGAACTGTAAATTGGACAAACCATTTTAAAAATGGAGCAATTCATAGCTTAAAGGCTTGTCTAGTTTGTGGAAAGACAGTGACAAGGTTCTTAAGGTGTGTGTGTGTGTGTATGTATGTACAGGGGGTCCTCGGGTTAAGACACCATTACATTCCTACAACGGTGATGTAATCCGAATTTTAGGATGTTGGTGTCGAAACACACCCTAGCCTAAGTCACTTACCTATCCTAACACATTTGCAAAATCATAAACTAGAACATAAAAACACATCTAAGCCAAAGGAAAAGGACATAAATATACTGTACTAACAAAAAATGACAAAATGAGTATAAAAAAAAAATCCTTTTTATTCCTTCTGATCTCTTTACAATGTCTAATTTCACTTCCATCGTGATGGCTTTCCTCTTCTTCGGAGCGCTGCTATCTGAAGACTCTGACTTTTGTTTAGGAGCCGAGATAAGGGCCACAAAGTCACCAAACAAAGCCACACAAAAGGAACACTTCCTACGCTGTGCGCAACCAAACTAGCTCGCCAAGTCCCTCACTCATATGTCGCATTACTGCGTATTCTGACGCTGTTCTACGTAGTCTGTAAGTACAACGCCAACAGCGTAAGCCCAAACACTTGCATCTCAATTATTTTAGTTTTTATGGGAGCGAGTGTTAACTCAATGTCGTATGTCGAGATGTTGTAAGCCGAGGATCCCCTGTGTATCTGTCTATCTATCTATTTTTTTTTTTTTTAGTGTATGTACAGTGCATCACATTTTGTTATGTTACAGCCTTATTCCAAAATGGATTAAATTCATTTTTTTCCTCAGAATTCTACACACAACTCCCCATAATGACAACATGAAAAATGTTTACTTGAGGTTTTTGCAAATTTATTAAAAATAAAAAAACTGAGAAATCCCATGTACATAAGCATTCACAGCCTTTGCCATGAAGCTCCAAATTGAGCTCCGGTGCATCCTGTGTCCCTTGATCATCCTTGAGATGTTTAATTGGAGTCCACCTGTGGTAAATTCAGTTGATTGGACCTGATTTGGAAAGGCACCCACCTGTCTATAGAAGGTCCCACAGTTGACAGTTCATGTCAGAGCACAAACCAAGCGTGAAGTCAAAGGAATTGTCTGTAGACCTACGACACAGGATTGTCTCGAGGCACAAATCTGGGGAAGGTTACAGAAAAATTTCTGCTGCTTTGAAGGTCCCATTGAGCACAGTGGCCTCCATCATCCGTAAGTGGAAGAAGTTCAAAACCACCAGGACTCTTCCTAGAGCTGGCTGGCCATCTAAACTGAGCGATCTGTGGAGAAGGGCCTTAGTCAGGGAGGTGACCAAGAACCCGATGGTCTCGCTGTCAGAGCTCCAGAGGTCCTCTGTGGAGAGAGAAGAACCTTCCAGAAGGACGACCATCTCTGCAGCAATTCAACAATCAGGCCTGTATGATAGAGTGGCCAGACGGAAGCCACTCCTTAGTTAAAGGCACATGGCAGCCCACCTGGAGTTTGCCAAAAGGCACCTGAAGGGCTCTCGGACCATGAGAAACAAAATTCTCTGCTCTGATGCGACAAAGATTGAACTCTTTAGTGTGAATGCCAGGCGTCACGTTTGGAGGAAACCAGGCACCGCTCATCACCAGGCCAATACCATCCTTACAGTGAAGCATGGTGGTGGCAGCATCATGCTGTGGGGGGCAGGAACTGGGAGACTAGTCAGGATAAAGGGAAAGATGACTGCAGCAATGTACGGAGACATCCTGGATGAAAACCTGCTCCAGAGTGCTCTTGACCTCAGACTGGGGCGACGGTTCATCTTTCAGCAGGACAACGACCCTAAGCACACAGCCAAGATATCAAAGGAGTGGCTTCAGGACAACTCTGTGAATGTCCTTGAGTGGCCCAGCCAGAGCCCAGACTTGAATCTGATTGAACATCTCTGGAGAGATCTTAAAATGGCTGTGCACCGACGCTTCCCATCCAACCTGATGGAGCTTGAGAGGTGCTGCAAAGAGGAATGGGCGAAACTGGCCAAGGATAGGTGTGCCAAGCTTGTGGCATCATATTCAAAAAGACTTGAGGCTGGAATTGCTGCCAAAGGTGCATCGGCAAAGTATTGAGCAAAGGCTGTGACTACTTAGGTACACGTGATTTCTCAGGTTTTTTTTATTTTTAATAAATTTGCAAAAATCTCAAGTAAACTTTTTTCATGTTGTCATTATGGGGTGTTGTGTGTAGAATTCTGAAGAAAAAAATGAATTTAATCCATTTTGGAAGAAGGCTGTAACATAACAAAATGTGGATAAAGTGATGCGCTGTGAAATCTTTCCGGATGCACTGTATGTACAGGGTTGTCCAGATCTAATTATGCAGCTCCAGCTCATCTGGATGACTTTGATGTATGTGGGGACGATTCCAGTTCGGTACGAAGACAATTCTTCATGTCGTCAGTTTGCACACTTCAATTGTCTGGGAGTTTTCGGGTGATTTTCTATGTAGTAAACTTAAGTTATGAAAATTGCATAATTGTATCTGGACCTCCCTATAATATATAAAATGTGTGTATATATTGTGACAGTTGATGGCGCAACACCAGCACTTAACCTGACACATACAGAAGCCAGATGCACTCTGATCAAAGCGCACGCTTTTATTTCACAGCTCACACCGCACAATGCACCATAAACAACTCCAAGTCCTTTTTTCTTTCTTTTTCTTCTTCTCTGCTGCCCTCACTCCTCCACTCGCAAGCTCCCTGAATGGAGTGAGGCAGCCCCTTTTATAATGCACCAGGATGTGCTCCCCTTCCTGCAGCACTACCTGGTGTGGTGGAAGTGCTACATACCATGGCTTCTGAAGCATCCAGGTGCCCCCTGGTTTTGGCCACGGGTCCCCACAGGGTTGAGCTTCCCAGCTTTGTGGTTTCCATGCAATCCCCAGAAGGCTGCCCTCTTGTGTCCCGGGGTAGGAATTGCTCCACTCCCAGTCCCCTGCTTCTCCAGGCCTCCCAGTGGGGCAAGGTCCCCGGTAGTCTATCACAATGTGTGTGTACGCAAAGTTACAACGGCATGCACCTAGTTCCCACCCATCATATTCGAACATAATTCATTCAGTTGCGGGCGCCAGGTAGGAAGTAAGTAACTAAGCCAGTCCATATCTGGGAACATTCATTCATATACCCGCATGTTTGGTCAGCTTAGGGTCACCAGCTAAACTAACCCTGATGCCTTTGGGATGTTGAGGAAAAATTGAAGTACCAAAAGAAAAATATGCAAACTCCACACTGACCGTGAAGAGGCTCACTACCGTAAAATAATAAAAAAGAAAAATGCCACTAGGCCGCATCTGATTCATTATGGGAGTCTATGAATATCTGGTACACCCCCACCATACATCTCCGTGATCCTTGGTCATGTACAGACCCCAAACTTGAAGCTACTACTTCAGGTTTAACTGCATGACTTAAAGTTGTTGTCTTTTGGTACATTAGAGACCACTTACTAGTTTCTCCCACACCATTGACAACAAAATTTGGAGTTCCAGCTTCTTCAGGCAGCCCGAGCAGGTTGAGTGACTTGCTGTGGATCAGACGGCGAGCTGATGAAGGATTTCTGTTTCCATCCCCATTGTGCTTGTAAGCCAGTGATTTTAGTCCCTAATAATGTGTGTTAAGCACCCTGTGCCCCTGCTTGTCCTTTCCGTTCGCATTGATGAGGGTTTCGTATGGCCAACTCCATTCCTCACAGGATTATTGGCTTACCTTGCACAACATTTCACTCGTCAGGAGCTACAGGATCTCATGGTGAGCCCTGGCCTCCCAAGCAGTGAATAGAATGAGGCCATTAGAAGGACCCCAAAGGCATTAGGAATAATGTCCTCCAGCTCTGATGATGGATTGGTGGCTTACAGTTTGTATTTGTTGAACTGACCAGTTCTTTTCAGTTTTAAGCGAATAACTAAAATCTTATCTGCGTCCACCATTAACTGGTAGTGTCTTCTTGCAGGCTCCTTGTATGTCATGAATATATTTCACCTTTTACCAAATTTAAGATGAATTGTTTTAGGGTGGTGCTGCAGTTAGTGGTGTTGCCTCCTGAATCCTGTGGTCTGGGTTTGAATCAAATGCCTAGTCGTTGTCTTTGTGGAGTTTATATTCTCCATATGTCTGCAGATGTTAGGCGAGGACCTAACTGGCATGTTTATGAATGACTGGTACCCCTTCCTGCCTAACCCTGAGCTAAATGCTGGCAGCACAGGCTTTGAGCCCAACGTGATTGTAAAGTGAATCGGGCCGGTTTGACTAATGTTAGTTTATGATCATTATTTATTTTTAATGATGTGGGTATAAATGTAAGTAGGCTCTGTGAATGGACTGGCACCTCTTTCAGGTGAACCCAGTCCTGAAAGACTGGTACTGCCCTCTCCTCCACAACCTTTACATGGAATAAGTAGATGTGAGAATTTTTTTTTTTTTTTGTATGTTAAATATTTTGAAAGATTCAAATGCCTGTAAAATGCATCATGCAATTTGCACATTTTTTTGTACTTCATAAAGGAAAATATCCAGTAGTAAGAATATATTATAACATCCATCCATCCATTATCCAACCCGCTATATCCTAACTACAGGGTCACGGGGGGTCTGCTGGAGCCAATCTCAGCCAGCACAAGGCAGGAAACAAACCCCGGGAAGGGCGCCAGCCCACCGCAGTATTTTATATAATTTTCAGATCCGTTTAGTCCGGGCCACAGTGAGGGTAGGAATTGTGCCTCCATGAAACGAGAGCTACTAATCAAATGAGACAACACGATTCATTCACTTAACTAAATGGTTTAGATTTACAAAATTTTCTTTTACAAAACCCTGCAGTGAAGGAGGCTCTCCAGAAACTGGACTTGTCATACCCGTCTTGAGCCTTCACATGTCACAGTAGGGGGGTTCAGACTCCTGTACTAAACCCACAAGCCTTCAGGAGCCAACTGGTGTGCTTCTTTGGCACCATAGTCTAAATCTTATATGGTAGGTTGCATTATTTACGGTAAAGCTTGATTTTTACTTTAGATGCTCAAACACTCTTACTTGAATTCTGAGTCACAGAGGGCTGAAGCTTATCCTGGCAGCACTGGATACGAGGCATGAGTCGCCTCCATTAAAACTTGCTTTCCCTGGCCGGAGGATGTTTGGGGGGCTTGGGTAAGAAAATCAACACTTTTGTAAATATCCAATGTGTCAGAATGAGAGAAATAACAAGTCGCAGCATTAAACAGCATGCATCATTAATAGTGGGAAATTGATTCTAATATTAAAATTGCTCTCTAATAAAACTTTGGAACAAAAACCTGCAGCCCTTCTCTAGCATCTGTGAGGTGTTTGTGTGTGTGTGTGTGTGTGTGTGTGTGTATATATATATATATATATATATATATATATATATATATATATATATATATACACACACACACACACACATATATATATATATATATATATATATATATATATATATATATATATATATATGTATGTGTGTGTGTGTGTGTGTGTGTGTGTGTGTGTGTATATATATATATATATATATGTGTGTGTGTATATGTATGTATGTGCTTTATCAGGTTTTGTTGCCTCCGCACAGTAATTGTAGTAATAAGAAGGCTGTAAATCTTGACAGTTTGAAGATATAAACTAAAATTAAGCGAGACACATGCAAAAGTTTCAGGTAGGTAACCAAATAACGTACATCTCTCTCTCTCTCTCTCTCTCTCTCTCTCTCTCTCTCTCTCTCTCTCTCTGCCAAAGCGGGAAATGGCCAGTGTCGCTATAATTTGACCAGCTGATGTCCATTTTTTTTTTCCTGATTTCGGGATTTGGCCAGCCAGTTAGCGAAACAGCACGGGCCGGTCGGCCAAAGTCGGGGAAAAAAAAGACTTGAGCAGCGATTTGATGCGCACTTAGTAGTACAATTGCATCGAGTGTAGCCTTAGCGGCTCGTGTTCAAAAAGCGGACGCCACTTGGTTGTTTCACAATAATTAAGATTAGGTATATAAGTAGGTTTCATACTTCTGTTATCATTTTAGCCCTAAAATAATGACTTAACAGCAGGGACCTATTTTATTGACCTTAAGGTTAGTGTTTGGGCGAGAGGAAGGCCGTCTCAAGTGGCGTTCGCTTTCTGGACAAGCTTCGCCTTGAGCAGTTTCTCGTACAGAATGGAAAAGTCACATCTGAAAGTTTTTAAGCATCTTCGCACCTTGAGCAGGCAGTCTCTTACATCAGCGCGTCGGATTTTGGCCATGGAGTTCTCGCCTTTTCACGAAATGGCCGGCTAAAGTAGCATATACGCTGGTCATTTGTAGTAATTCGGACTTTAGCCACACCTCGCGGCCAAAGTGCGAAACGGCCGGCCAATTCGGGAACCGGCTGAACTTCAGGTTTTGGAAGATAGATCTCTCTCTGTCTGTGTGTGTGTATATATATCTTTATATCTATCTACAGTATATAGATATTGTGAGGTAAATTGAGGCTGATGACGGCAGATATTCAATGACAGACACCGAGGCCAGAAGTTGTGTTAACTGCACAGTAGTCTTTTTACTAATAACGTTTTCTGTAACCACTTGTCTATGATATCTCAACCCCACTGTGGAGCCCCCTGATGCCTGGGAATACTACCAATCATTATTACATTTATTTCAATACATAGCAGTTATATAGGGTGGTCCAGATCTAATTATGCAATTTTCATTACGCTATATCTTACTAAGTTTATTACATAGAAAATCGCCCGAAAAATCTCGGACCATCGAGAAGTGTGCGAACTGAAGAATCGTCTTCACGCTGAACTGGAATTGTCCCCGCATAAATCAGTCATCCATACGATCTGGATCTGCATAATTAGATCTCGACCACCCAGTATACACGGAAAGATACAGAATATATATATATATATATATATCTCTATCCTAAGCCTAAAAGTGCAACGATTTTTTGTCACGTTTTAAATCGGGCTTATTTTAAAACCTACATATACCTGTATATGTTTGGTATCATTCTTTTCAGAATTTATCGAACTTTTATGTGATGTTTAGATTTTCAGATTCTTATTCCGTTTCTAAATTATAAACTGAAATATCAAGAACTCTCATGTTTCGACAGATTTAACCATGCCCAGGCCCGGAAATAAAAGACAAAGAGTAGACCACAAAGACCGCTGCTGTACAGGCTTTTAAATGTTCTAAGTGCTGCGCGAGATGAAGATCGTGCGGCATGGCAGTAGCAGCAAACCAGCAGATGATCGAGCAAAGAGGAGGTAAAAAATAAAAATGTATTTGTTTCCCATTGTATCGCCGTTTTAAGAGGGGGTTTCGGAGGAGCGACTGCGTCTCCTTGGGGTGCGTTCACAATGGTGCTCTTCAACGCCAGGGGCAGAGACACGAAGTGGCTGGTGCATCGCGCAGACCGGTTTTGGCAAGCAAAGCCAGCGGGGAGTAAGCCCCTTAGTAGGAGTATATATGAAACATAAGGAGTTGAGTTAAACAAATAAAATATTCCTTGTTTTATGATTAAGAAATTGAAATACACAGACTAAAAATTGAATTTCAAATTGATGGACCCTGAATTTTAGCTTATTGTATGTTTGGGCAGCAAAAATTATTAAATCTACCAATGCACCAACATGGAAAAATAAGGAAATTCTAAAATCCCAAGTATAATGTGACAAAGCCGTGAGTTACATAACACTTTATTTTTTCCTCTACCCGAAGGGTGCAGTAAGGGACAGTTAGAAAATCCAAAAAATTTCAGTAACTTGGAAATGTAAGAAAGTGTAAACGTGGTTAAGTTAAAAAGGCTGTAAATACAATGAATATTTATAAACTGCAAGTAATAAGGATAAAGAAAAATTTAGTCTGGAATGGCTCAACACCATTTCAATATCACTTTAGTGATGCAGCAGGAAATCATTCAACCGGCTATTTTACAATCTGATTATCGATTGTACTGTACAATATGATACAATAAATTACATTAATTTGAGCATAACTTTGAAAGAAGTGAACAACTTCCATAACGGTATTTGAAATGAATCGCATTGGGTCAAGTGAAGTAAAGAAGCTGCACAGAGGGACAGATTAACACGGGGGTGTCTGCTCACTCGTACCGATATACGCTCCGGTAGGATAAACGGCTGTCAGCTATCATCGCTTATAAATCCCTAGGAGTGTGTATTGCGTGCGCATTTGTGGGTGGCTCCGTGTGTGCCTACGTGTGTATCTCATGCAAACATTTTGAAAATCGGTAGGCCTGGTCCTCTAAACGGCAGCAAAAATCCTTGTAGAATTAAACATTCTATGGCAGTTCTCGTTGGCCATCAGTCAGACCGTTTTCGGAGAATTTGGAGATGAGTACTGGACCCCGAAACAGTAAACGGGGAGCGTGTAGCAATACAATAACGATGCAACTTGTTTGAAAAAGAGAATTTTTTTATATATTGTCGTACGTACGCATCCACAGACACGCACAACGACACGGCGCTAAAATAAACTTGTCTCGACGTTTTTGGATGTCATTGAGTTCAAATCTATAGACTTAACGTTTGATTTGATTGATGGACTGAAAGCCAGAAGTCCACATGACCATCATCATCAGGTCCTTCCATGAAAACCCTAAATCCAAAGAGGACTGTTTGACTTATGTTAGGTAGAATGCCCAGAGGGGACTGGGCGGTCTCGTGGTCTGGAACCCCTACAGATTTTATTTTTTTCTCCAGCCTTTGGAGTTTTTTTTTTTGTTTTTTCTGTCCACCCTGGCCATCGGACCTTACTCTTATTCTATGTTAATTAATGTTGACTTATGTTTATTTTCTATTGTGTCTTCTATTTCTCTATTCATTTTGTAAAGCACTTTGAGCTACATTTTTTTTTTGTATGAATATGTGCTATATAAATAAATGTTGATTGATTGATTAACGTGAGAGCGAATTTTTAACCCCGCCATCAAACTTTAATTTTCATGGAAGTAAAATAAAATCTCAAAACAACTCTGGCTTTTTAGCTTATATTTCTACGGAACGGTTAATCCAAAATCAACAAACATACACTGAAAAATAAGAAATACTAAAATCACAAGACTGTACGGTTGCAAAACCCGGAGTTAAATTTGATATCTTCTGGTCGTCCCTTTTTATTTTTTCTAACAAAAGAAGCGTTAAATAATCAAAAGTAAGACAATCTAACAAATTCCAGTAATTGAAAACCATGGAAATAGAAGAGAAAAAGCGTAAACCCGCGGCAAGGAAGAAAGTGAAATAGCAGGGAATACGTATACAGTAATATATAAATGGGAAGAAGAAACGAAATAACGATAAGAGGAAAGACCAAACAAAATGAAGATGCTACACACAATATAGTAGTTATTTAAAAAGGTGATAAAAATGAGTCATTTAGTAATATGATTCTTTATTTCTACAAGAAAAGAGTGAAAGCAAAATGACAAATGCTGCACCCAGACACTTAATAACTTGACAAAAGTGACCGAGCAGGTGCCCGCTGCTTTTAAACGCGCGGCCATTCTGTGCCCAGGTGAATTCCGTTGTTTCCAACCTTTCACTTGTTACCTTTTGTGTGACCCAACGGAAAGCAGAAGTGAAATTAGGCGACAACGTCTAAAACAAACAATGACGTTATTAACGTTGCATGTTTTACACAGTTTTTATGATGTATACTCACTAGTCCATTCATGTAGTCAGTCTGTAAGTGTAATATTCACCAAAAAAGAGGAAGAAGAAATCAATAAGACGATTAGATAAGCTAAAACGTCAGTTATTATTTAAAACATTATTTGGATTTAAAAATAAACGGTGCAGACTCTTTGAAAAACGCAAGCGGTCAATGCGCTGATAAACTGAGAAGCCATCCTGCCAGCTGTGAGGCGGCGACTGGGTCGAAGGCTGCGCTGCTCGCAGAGGATTGTGGGGTGAACGGGAAAGACGAGCCGCCCTGAGCGCCAGTTTTGAGCGCAGAAGTTTATTTCTTAAGCGCGCGGCTCAGGGACGGCGGTAGCAAACCTGCAGACGTCTTTTGAAAATTTGGGGGTTAGTGGAAGTAAGTGTGCATGAGTGCAAATGGGTAAATAGAACTACTATGAGCGAATTTTCTTTTATTGCTTGACAATGCTAAACATTACCACAACACGCTCTCCTGCAAACACATACACAGTAGTCCCGTGTGGGCAGACTATGGGTAGTGTGGACTTGTGAAAACCCAATTAATTAAAGTATACTGGCCCATGTGTGTTTGGGGGTGCTGCTTCAATGGGAGACAGCCCCCAACACAGTTCCTCTAGTGACCTAAATGGGTTAATCGCTGGCAATGCAAATTCAATAAATCCCTCATTGGCCCAGTGATGGCTTGGTAACGCTAGGCCTATGTTATGTTGTTTCCCACTTTTTAATGTTGTTACAGAGTAACACTGCAAATAAAGATTGCTGGTGGGTTTTAGATTTTGAGTATAAATAATCTAAACTTCAGAAAATATTTTTATTTTGGCTAAAACGCACATTGCATTAAAGAGGCGTGTAATTTATGACAGCGTTTCCAATGTCCTCGGGCTGAGGCAAAGCCATATTCCGGATTCTCGCGAGGTCTCCCTTGTGCCCAGTGCTGCTTTAGTGTAGGCCGGGGACCTGGGGCAGTAACCATGAGCCCAGAAACGTGGCGACGTTGATGCACACTCCTCATTTCTCGTGGCTGTTATAATTAAATTTCCATCTTTAACAACATATGTGAAAGACGCCAACAACGCAGCCTCCTTTCAAGTGTGTCTATATGTTTGGGTGAATAAGGCTCTAGTTTAGGGCAGCAAGAGGTAGTAAAAATGACCAGAGGTAAATGTTTTACATTTATTTAAAAAAAAAATTGAAAAAACGGTGGCATCAGGGGACTGGAATTGTTCAGCAGGCTCACCCTTCTTAAGTGTAGCCCTGGATGCAGGATAGGCCCTATAATGGAAAGAATACAGTATGCTATAAAAAAAAAGTTTACAAAATAAAACCCTGCTGCAATTACACAACCAGAGCAAATTTAGAGTCGTTAAAATACCAAACCTGTTTATGATCTGGATAGAAAATGGATTGTCCATCGAACTCGGAAAGCAACCAGCCAATAGCAGCCAGGCCGTGGAGCTGGGCATGCGGTGTCGTGAGACAGCAGTGCCAATCACAACACAAACATCCATCAGTTTTGTGCACCCATTTGATTCCAGTTTAAGCTTTCCGTGCAACTGAAGCGAATCCGGCTTCCTATTTTTAGACGTTGCTTACAAAATATTTTTCTTCGGTCCGATGCTGCCATCTATTGGCTGAATGTCGAACTTTAAATGACCCTTTCGATTGATTTGACTCTATCCATTTTTACTTCCGTGTAAATGGCAGTTGGTGATTAGGTTAGAATTTCCCTGTCGATGTGAGTTCAGATTCTGATTCCGTGGAGTTCAAAATGACGACCAGAGCTGATTTTTGCCATAGTGGCTGCATGGAAACCTGCGGTGCAACGCAATCTTCCAGAAAAACAGATCTGTCTTTTTCAAACAAGTTGCATTCGCTTAAACCTTTTAACAGACTCGAGTAGTGGACGAAAAAATAGACTTAATCTCCATATTTTTCAAAAACGATTTGATTGATGTGCAATGATATCGGTTTAATTTTTAAAAAGCAATTTTGCAGAATAGGATCAGGCATATCGATTTTTAGAATTTTTGCACGAGTAATTTTTGAAACGCCTTATTTAAATGCACATGTCCAAATTCAAAATGCATTGTGCGCGCACAGACCTGCGCACGCGTACACCTGCCATTAGATAATCAAAGAAATGAAGTCCGATAGCTGACTGATTCTTTTCCCTACTAGAGCACACGCAGGTGGATGAAGAGAAAGAAATGAATATAAAAACGCACCTCGATCTGTAAAGATAGATGTGCACTTCTCTACAGAGCTGTCTATCTGTGCGACTTTAACATTTGACCCCCAAAGTTTCAAATTATATATGATTGAAGTTTCTACTTCATTAAATTTCCTGTTCATTTGCGTATACGTAATAAATATACAAGTTAATGCACTTGATTGGATATTGTCGATTGGAGTGGAGTCGATTGTAAAATCTTCTGTTGAGTAAAGTGAAATGTACTTGTAAGTCACTCTTTTTAAAATTCTGGTTAATCTTTAAGGGTGTGTTATGGTTCTGTACGGGGTTGTGTGAGCCCTCCTAGCACCATTGATTGTTTTGACAAAGAACGGTTTAATTCTAGTAAGTGTTCTTCGCATGTGAAGTTAGTTCTTTGTGTTTTGAAATATTTCCTAAAATAGAGTTAATATTTTCTTCATGTATGTCAGTGCCCTGCTAGGCAGACTAACAGTTTAAGAAAACCGCCTGTGTTGTTGTAGGCAGACTAACCGAGTCCTTTTAAATCCATGAGCCTTTGGCATTTCACAGAGCTGCTGTTCCCATCTAGCCAGCCATTGTCTAACCCGCTGAATCCGAATAGGGTCACGGGGGTCTGCTGGAGCCAATCCCAGCCAACACAGGGCACAAGGCCGGAACCAATCCCGGGCAGGGTTGTTCCCATCTATTCATAGTTTATTACTGCATGGAGACTGTTACGGATCTAAATAAATTTAATGTTCCTCCTGAAATCTTCATGTGGATGGGAACTAAAAATGGTTCCCCTATGACCAGCGGTTCTCAAACTTTCGTATTTCGCGACCCCCCAACCCCTTTTCTACCTGGAATAGTTCTCCGCCCCTTGTATAATACACGATAGATGAGAATAACCCACGATACACCTAACAAAGGTATGATACTCGTGCGGTGTCGCGGTATCCTATCATTTTTACTTCCATAAGATTTGCATGTGTCCGGCTAACTTCAATGAAATATTTGCAATTTTTTTTTTTAAGTGCTTTAATAACTGTTAAAATGCCTTGTGTAGTTTTTGGTAGTAATTCTAATCTCAAAAACAAAGAAGAAATTATTCTTATTTAATTTTTTTTATGCAAAGAAACGATTAAATATGTTTTAATTTTTAAAAATCTCGTAAACGAGGACACCCATGAAGTCCATCTGCGCGAGACGAACGTATTTTCGACCTACAAATCTTATACCGCTGTTAGTTGTATCATGAAAATAAAACAATACGCAGTAAATTATTACAATACAATACAGTTTATTTTTGTATAGCCCAAAATCACACAGGATGTGCCGCAATGGGCTTTAACAGGCCCTGCCTTTTGACAGCCCCCCAGCCTTGACTCTCTGAGAAGACAAGGAAAAACTCCCAATAAAAACCTTGTAGGAAAATGGAAGAAACCTCGGGAAAGGCAGTTCAAAGAGAGACCCCTTTCCAGGTAGGTTGGGCGTGCAGTGGGTGTCAAAAGTAGGGGGTCAATACAATACACAGAACAATTCCTTAAGACAGCATAATAATAAAAATTTTTAGAAGTACGGTTTAACAGTAGATGATATGACATAATTAGGTTTGGATATTTTAGAGTCCTGAGACCTCATCCATCTAGCTGCCTCCCCATTTGGCCATGCCACGGCTGAAACGTTGCTCCGATGAAAGGACCCCTCTTTCCCATGATTCCTGTGATCCTCCATCAGGGATGACTTTACCATAGGCAGGCAAACAACTTGGCAGGTGGGCCGTGGCACCAATTGCCACATTTGGGTATTATTGAACTCAGTTTGGCAAAATTGGCTACGCTGCCATTGTGGTGCAGTCGCGCCGCATTGTCACCTGATCTACGGTTACCCGAATGTTGGCGACAGGTACCGATACGCCTCGAACTTTCTGAAATGAAATACGCGACTATAAAAGCAGCAGCAGCAGCGGCGCCGCCCGCCATAGAAACAAACTTCAAATAGAAAAGGAGCTCCGAGTGTCTCGATATCTCGAATATCAAAGCAAACCTGGACAGGCTGTGTACTTTAAAGCAGGCACATATTAGCCATTAGATCTATGCCTTTGAAATGTTTTATTTAAATTTTAGTTATAATGCATTTGTTGTGATTATATGCGTCCAAATTTAAATTTGAAATAAAAACGTAAAAAATTAATTTTGATGTCCTTGTTTATTTATCTGACGCCCCCCTTGTACAGCTTCAGCGCCCAAAACAAACACTCGGGCACCATTATTTTAAGAGTGTACTGTAATGGCCATTCCGTATCGTTTTTAATGTCGAGGTTGTGGAGTAGTGGACCGACCGACCGACAGAATCGGGGGCTCGAGAAGAACTAAATCTGAGCAGAACGCCTGCTTGTCGCACACAACTGGGTCCGTTTAGAGATGGCCGTCAACTAACTAGCTGCACGGCGGTGTAAGGGAACTGAACCACCTCAAGAAAACGTACAGATTACACGTTCAGCGACCAGGGGAGCAAAACTCGAATCCCTAAAAACGGAAATCTCTGCGCCAACACTGTTAAACCAAAAATGGAGATGATACGGCCAAGAAAACCAACCGTTCTTTAGTCGTTAAAGAGTAAACTAATTGTCCGCTAAAGAATGTTACATAGCACTGCACTAAAGATAATAAAGTGCTTCAACAGCGCATAAAGAAACCAAATGTTTCTAGGGTGTGTGCATGTGTGTGTTTATTTGTTTAAATACTTGTCATACCACTTCTTGATGACACGTTTACTTCAATATACGCTCTTAAAAATGAGAGTTCTTTAATGGCAGTATATGGGTGTTTACTGGGGTTCTCACGGTGGATCATCTTCCATATCTTCCTGTCCTTGTCATCTTGTTCTGTCACCCCCATCACCTGCATGTCCTCTCTCATCACATCCATAAACCTTAGCTTAGCCCTTCCTCTTCCTTGGCAGCTCTGTCCTTGGCACCCTTCACTCCGTATACCCCTCATCTCTTCTCTGCACATGTCCAAACCAACGCAATCTCGCCTCTCTGACTTTTTCTCCCAACCGTCCCACCTGAGCTGACCCTCTAATGTCCTCATTTCTAATTCTGTCCATCCTCATCACACCCAATGCCAATCTTCACATCTTCAATTTTGCCACCTGCAGCTCTGTCTCCTGTGCCACCGTCTCCTACCCATATAACATAGCTGGTCTCACTACCGTCCTGTAGACCTTCTCTTTCACTCTTACTGATATCCGAGCAGACGACGACTGGGTTGTGTGGTTCCTCCTAGATCCATTGCTTGACAAAGCTTTCATTCTGAGAAGAGTTCCTTAGATATAAAGTTGGTTCTTTGCTCTTTTTTGGATTTACATTAGGGCGGCACGGTGGCGCAGTGGTAGCGCTGCTGCCTCGCAGTTAGGAGACCCGGGTTCGCTTCCCGGGTCCTCCCTGCGTGGAGTTTGCATGTTCTCCTTGTCTGCGTGGGTTTCCTCCGGGTGCTCCGGTTTCCTCCCACAATCCAAAGACATGCAGGTTAGGTGGATTGGCGATTCTAAATTGGCCCTAGTGTGTGCTTGGTGTGTGGGTGTGTTTGTGTGTGTCCTGCGGTGGGTTGGCACCCTGCCCAGGATTGGTTCCTGCCTTGTGCCCTGTGTTGGCTGGGATTGGCTCCAGCAGACCCCCGTGACCCTATTCGGATTCAGCGGGTTAGACAATGGATGGATGGATTTACATTAGCAGATGATTTGGTATAACGTGTAAACTCTAAATAGGCAGGGGTTGGACTTGACAAGTATGCTAACATTTTTTAAACTGCTATGTGACAATAGTTTATATCTAAACTAATCGACAGACCCGATATTTTGCACTTTTATAACCGTGAAATATGACAGTTAAACATCGACAGCATGTAGATAGCGATTGTACTTCTGATGAAGGTTCGTTTAAATAATAATAATACATTTTATTTATATAGCGCCTTTCCCATGCTCCAGGCACTTCAGATTTTAAGAAAGAACGGCAGGGTATATTGTACTAAACCAGATAAATAAATAAAGAGTAAGACATTAAATTCAGAGAAATAAAATGAAACATTACGTTAATTATAACACAATGTATTCGGTAAACCGTGGCCGCCTTTAATAATAATATATCCTCCTTGTGGCCGCTGAGTTTTAATTACTCAACGCACACAACTGAAAGGTCTATCTCGTCCTTTAATTGAAACTGTTGTTATGTTTCTTTTTATTGCCAGCAGCAATAAATTAGGTAATGTAAAAAGGTTTTTTTTTTTTATTTCCAAATTCCTTTTATCGGCTCAGTGACATAACCGATGGCCTGGCAACGGCATACCTGCTGTGGGACAACACAGAGCCCGTGTCCTTGTAATCTGCTGTTTCCTTAACGCCGACTTCTTGAATGCGAGGCCCATCAGGCGCGACCACACCCCTCAAATGACAGCAAGTCACCTCAACAGAACAATCGGCGGGACAAGATCAGGCAAAACAAGGGATTCGTCAACGCGTGGTGCAACCGCTGATATGTTTATTGACTCTTATTTATGATGGCTCGGGTGGAGCACTTCGCTGAGATTCATTTTCGAGTTGTCAATTATTGAAACGGCTGTTGCGTCGAACCTACCTATCGGACAACTGCTGCTCGGCCGAATAAAATGTCTTGGATTATATGCATCAAAGTCATGTTATTTTTGCTACATATGCACGTTACAGGTAAGTTTTGCTTATTTTCAAATTCCAGTTGGTTGCGTGTTACATCACTTGGTGAAATACTTAAATGAATAAATTTAACATTTCTTAAGAAAACGTTATGAATTAGATATAAAACTACTGTTCTAAGTGTTAAATGACAGTCATTTATAATTCAAAATATCCAGCGGGCTTTACGCGCAAGAGAAGAAGCAACCACAAGGCTGAACTGCTCCGCTTAGTAGCTCGATGACTGCCGCTGTTCTTATTAATTACACGGCCTGGAAGATCAGGATCATCTTCTATATTACCAGGGAGATCCAATGCTTTAAAAGTTAAACAATTAAAAACGATCAATAATTTGAAAAATTGTTTTCTACAGTTTGATGTGAATGTTGCCAGGTCCAACTGTAATCTTTAAAAGGTGCTCTCAATGGTAATTTTCACAATTTGTTTGACAATAATCATTCCTTTGTTAGATTGCGGGCGAGTTTTTACCGAGTTCAATATCTGTACACCGGTATTTTAAGTTCGTAGATGCTACAGTGTGAGTTTGCTTGGGTAGTTTTCATCTTTGTGTTCCCTTCTTAATATCTAGACACTAGGGCATCTTTTCTCTCTCTCCTTTTTTTTTTTTTTTAACTCATTTCTTGCAGTTTATCCAGTTTTCTATTGTTATATACCCCCACCCCCCAAAATCTCTCCCCCCATTCTCTCACTCTCTCGGAATGGTGGCTCTGAGGTGAGGATCTGCACTGGCAATCGGAAGGTTGTCGGTTCGAATTCCGTAAACGCCAAAAGTGACTTGTCGGGTCCCGCCAAACTACTGCGAAAAACCTGGGGGTTGGTGGCAGAATTGGCACTCCAGCCACCATAAAAAAATATGTATATATATATATATATATATATATATATATATAAACTGCTCAAAAAATTAAAGGAACACTTTGAAAACCATCAGATCTCAATGGGAAAAAGAAATCCTCCTGGATATCTATACTGATATAGACTGGGTAATGTGTTAGGAACGAAAGGATGCCACATCGTTTGATGGAAATGAAAATGATCAACCTACAGAGCCCTGAATTCAAAGACGCCCCAAAAATCAGAGTGAAAAATGATGTGGCAGGCTAGTCCATTTTGCCCAAATTGAATTGCAGCAACTCCAAATTGTACGCAGCACTTTGTATGGCCCCTGTGTTCTTGTATACATGCCTGACAACATCGGTGCATGCTTCTAATGAGATGACAGATGGTGTTGTGGGGATCTCCTCCCAGATCTGGACCAGGGCATCACTGAGCTCCTGGACAGTCTGAGGTGCAACCTGGTGGCATTGGATGGACCAAAACATAATGTCCCAGAGGTGTTCTATTGGATTTAGGTCAGGAAAGTGTGGTGGCCAGTCAATGGTGTCAATTCCTTCATCCTCCAGGAACTGCCTGCATACTCTCACCACATGAGGCCAGGAATTGTCGTGCACCAGGAGCCACTGTACCAGCATAGGGTCTGACAATGGGTCCAAGGATTTCATCCTGATACCTAATGGCAGCCAAGGTGCCTTTGTCAAGCCTGTAGCGGTCTGTGTGACCCTCCATGGATATGCCTCCCCAGACAATCATTAACCCACCACCAAACTGCTCATGCTGAATGATGTTACAGGCAGCATAATGTTCTTCATGGCTTCTCCAGACCCTTTCACTTCTGTCACATGCTCAGGGTGAACCTGCTCTCATCTGTAAAAAGCACAGGGCACCAGTGGTGCATCTGCCAATTCTGGTATTCTATGGCGAATGCCAATCGAGCTGCATGCTGCTGGGCAGTGAGCTCAGGGCCCATTAGAGGACATGGGGCCCTTGGGTCACCCTCATGAAGTCTTTCTGGTTGTTTGGTCAGAGACATTCACACCAGTGGCCTGCTGGAGGTCATTTTGTAGGGCTCTGGCAGTGCTCATCCTGTTCCTCCTTGCCCAAAGGAGCAGATACTGGTCCTGCTGATGGGTTATGGACCTTCTATGGCCCTCTCCAGCTCTCCTAGAGTAACTGCTTGTCTCCTAGAATCTCCTGCATACCCTTGAGACTGTGCAGGGAGACACAGCAAACCTTCTGGCAATGACACGTATTGATGTGCCATCCTGGAGAAGTTGGACTACCTGTGCAACCTCTGTAGGGTCCAGGTAATCGCCTCATGCTACCAGTAGTGACACTGACTGTAGCCAAATGCAAAACTAGTGAAGAAACAGTCAGAAAAGATGAGGAGGGAAAAATGTCAGTGGCCTCCACCTGTTAAACCATTCCTGTTTTGGGGGTCATCTCATTGTTGCCCCTCTAGTGCATCTGTTGTTAATTTCATTAACACCACAGCAGCTGAAACTGATTAACAACCCCCTCTGCTACTTAACTGACCAGATTAACATCCCATAAGTTTCATTGACTTTATGCTATACTCTGATTAAAAAGTGTTCCTTTAATTCTTTTGAGCAGTATATATGTATATAAAAATCTCCTCCCACTATTCCATTCCATCTGAACTAGTGTGGTGCTGAGGTGTCACCCGTCACATGGCTGCGCTTGGGTCCTAATGTCAAAAGGGTCGTTGGTTTGTCATGTGGTGGGTGCGGCAATGCGCTGTATCGGCGCCTGCTCCTAACCTCTCTCTCATCAAAAGCAACACACGCTGTTCTCTAGTTTTCTCTGTTAAATAACAGTTGCATCACATCTCTTTTCATAATAATCTGACAATTATTTTTTTTTGTTGTTGTGTTGGCTTTACTGTTTGTATTCTAGATATTGCTCAGAATATTTGTAAAATGCGCTTTTCTTTTCTGTTGCAGTTAAACTGACCTCTGCACAGAGCGACCCTGGTAAGAAACCTGTAGATATTGGTGTTAAATTCATATAATGTTTTAATACATTATGCATATTTATATATTAATGATGATTTTACACATGCAATATGATGAAAAAAGAGAAGTGCACCCCACTTGTATTTGTTGCATTACTTTTTTTTGGGGGGGGGGGTCTATTATGTTGAGAAGAAATATTACCCTCCTATGTATTCACGACCATTAATTCAATTATTTATACAAGATGAAGGACTTAATGTTGTTGATTTAACCTTAAAATGCTATTTTGGTTAGGGGTACAACATTAGCTATAATTTATTGGCTTTATAAACATGAATTAACTTGTTTCCCCTACCCAATGCATGGAGATCTACAACACCGCCTTACTAAAATAAAGAGTTAAAACAGCAAACCATTCACCTCAAATCCTGCCAATCGCTTATTATTGCAATCAAGGCCCTTCTGTGATTTTTGTCAGCCATGAACGTTTAGTGAAAAAAAATTGTTAAACAGAAATATTCGGATTTCAAGCTGCACAGTTAAAAGAAATGGTAGTTTCAGCTTGTGATGTGGAAACTTCACGAAATCGATCAAACCTAATTTTAAGAGATGAAGGTTTGCGGCAAGCTTTGAAATAGGAAATCCTGCAGCTGAACAGTGTTTTAGTATATACATGCTGTATTTGGTTATCCTTTCATTTCCTGAGGGTTCTTATTCCAGTTTTAGAGTCTTTGTTACGTCCGTTACAAGTCAATTATTAGACAGACTTGCGCACATAGTCACACTCGGCAATACTTAAAACAATTGAGCCGTGGAAATCAAAATCAATTCTCTATCTATCTGATAGGGCGGCACGGTGGCACAGTGGGTAGCGCTGCTGCCTCGCAGTAAGGAGACCTGAGTTTGTTTCCCGGGTCCTCCCTGCGTGGAGTTTGCATGTTCTCCCCGTGTCTGCGTGGGTTTCCTCCCACAGTCCAAAGACATGCAGGTTGGGTGCATTGCCAATCCTAAATTATCCCTTGTGTGTGTGTGCCCTGCGGTGGATTGGCACCCTGCCCGGGGTTTGTTTCCTGCCTTGCACCCTCCCACAGTCCAAAGGCATGCAGATTGGGTGCATTGGTGATTCTAAATGGTCCCTGGTGTGTGCTTGGTGTGTGTGTGTGCGCCCTGTGGTGGGCTGGCGCCCTGCCCGGGATTTGTTTCCTGCCTTGTGCCCTGTGTTGGCTGGGATTGGCTCCAGCAGACCCCCCGTGACCCTGTAGGTAGGGTATAGCAGGTTGGATAATGGATGGAGATATAATCTATATTGTGAGAGACGGCCGGCAGCTCAATCCGGCCAGGATGTCCCCGAACTGGAAGAGTGGAGGAAGGCTGCCTTTCCAGGACACTGCCTCCCCCAGGATGCTAGGTGGCAGCTCCCCTGGATGGTAACTGTACCCCGGATTCCTGCAGGGCATCATGGGTGCCTTGTGTGCCACCAGGGGGAGCTAATAAAGGACGTGGGGTCTCCTTCTTTTCTTTCAACCCAGAAGTACTTCGGAGTCACGAGGACGGAAGCCCACAGTACTTCCAGGATGTTTAAGGTGGATGATGTGGCATTTGACCCGGAAGAAGAAGAAGAGAAACACTTCAGGGTCATAGAATATATAAAGGGCTGTTGGAGACCCAGCAAGCTGAGCCGGAGTTGGGAGTTTAGGTGACGAAGCTGCTGGGAGTGGAGGATTGTTATTGGTTGAATTATTATTAATTACTGGTATTGGAGAATTGTGGCGAGTGTGTTGCTTTGTGCACTGTATTTAAGAAAAAAAATAATAAATTCTTCTTGGCACGGATACAGAATAAGGAAGTTAAGCCTGGATTTTTTTTTTTTTTAAGTTGCAACATTCTCTTGAGCGTTCCATTGTTTTAAATTGGTTTGACATGTCAAAATAATGCATTTCTCCATTTAGTCAGTTGAATTTTTTTTTTTTTTTAAATCTGTTTTGTCAATTGAGAAACCTGACCAAAAACGTACATTTGGTCAGCTTTACTCCCAAACTGAAGGTGATTTTTGGTGAGCGAATGCAATTGACTGACATCATAAATATATACACACATATTACAGTGTTGATGGCAGAGACTCCCTCATTGTAACTCTTTTCTCTCATCCATACTATCAAAAGGTAGACCAACATCCCATTATGAAGCAAAACAAAAAAAATTAGAAGCTTGTCGTCCTCTCTGGGCCTACCTTCACATATCCTGATCCTCCTGCAGTCAGCTGGCGTGGCTCGCCCTTCTTCTCACCTCAGTACCTCACACAACTTCACACCTTTTCAGCTTTCATGTTTCTCCTTTTCTCTCTAGCCATTTTATGTCAATTTTAATAATAATAATTCATTTATATAGTGCTTTTCTCACTACTCCAAGCGCTCCTCAATTGCAGGTTAAGGGCCCATCGGAGCAGAGTCCCTATTGGCATTTACGGGATTCGAACCTTCCTCCTTACAAATGAACATTTAACCTCCAATTGCACATCGACTCTAGATGTAAGGAGCTTCTGGCAGTTACAGGGCTTTGTTATCCATCCAACGGCCACCTCTGGCCAAGTCCCGTGATCACTTCTTAGATGGAGACATGGAAGGATCAGTGTGCAGTAGCAGACCCTCGCCAGTCCTTCCCAAGCTCGCTCTTGAATGGGCAGCCTGACCCAATGACTACCTAAAGTGGGCACACGCCAAGGTGACTTACAACATTTGTGATACAATTGGTTCCCTTTATTTGGCTTTCCAATTGGAGCACAGGCAGGTCAGGTGACTTACTCAGGGTCACACAGTGGTGTCAGGAGGAGGGTCTGAAGTCCAAAACCACCACACCACACCACACTGTGATTCGGAGAGTTTACTGTTCTTTATGTTTAGCCTTTTGTCAGTCAAGACCCTCCAATAAGGAAACAAGACCCTGAACCAAACTGAGAAGCAAGACGTGATCCTGAATATACGGTAGCAGACAAACGCGATGACCTCGGGGACGTGCGGTCAGGGGATCACCTGTCATCATGAAAAGTAAAAAAAAAAAACGAATGACTTAAAATAAATGTGTCCACTGGTCTATGCTATAAGTTGTTTTCTGTGCGATTCCAATCACTTTCATCATTTTTATAGTCAACATCACCGAACTGGCGCATTTCCTGTTCAAATACAGGGGAGAAACGCGAGGTGTGTTAGCGACGAGCCTCGCCTCCCCTCGGACTGCGCTCTCCCTCACACACTGACGGTGCTGATGCCTGCGATTGGCGGGTGCCTGTTTTTGTCTCTCTGTATGTCGCCAATATAAGGTTTGCAGACCCGTTTATTATACACCCTGACTTTCCACAGTCTGGCTAATATCTTTAATGAATGTGTGTGTGACATATTTAGTCTTGCTGATCAGACATTAAACCGCAGTGGAAAGGCACAAAGTGAATGAGACGGACAGTACCGTGACGCCCTGAAGGGGGCGCATGTGAGCCCAGCAGGTGCGCGTTGTTGATGCTGCTCTTCTACGCAGAGGCGCCGATAAGTCGGCGATATCAGAAAGTCCGGTGCACTGCAGCGGGCCATTTTAGTTTTTGTTCTGACTGACTGCCAAAATTGAAGATTTAGACTTTTTAAGAAATTAAGGAGGAGTTTTACAAGAAATTGACTTTGAGATTTTCGTGGAGAAGGGCAGGCGCATGGACTTCATTTAAAATTAAAGGTAAGAGCACAACCGGTTTTCAATTTTATAAAAAATGGGATCAGACTAAGAAAAAGAAACAATCCAATAGTTAATTTAAATTTTGACCTTAAATTAAAATATTTCTGCTTGTGTTAAAATTGATTTAAACATCAGAATTAAAAGCTTTTAAAACAACTAAATATTTCAATTAAAGTCAAAATTGCAATCCGTTTTTTTGTACACCACTCTATACTTTCTGCTAGGCAAGCATTAGAAGACAAGACTGGGACAACTGCGAAATGGACATTGTATACTATTACTGTGTGTCAAACTCCGCATGAAACTGTATCCTCTGTGCCTTGTTTGGGAATGGCATGATTCACCAAAGTGGGGGGCTGCACAAGAATTAAGAGTATAAAGCCTTGGCACATTGCCCGGCACACCTTTTGAAGCCAACGAATGGATTGGAGATAACGTCATCCGGTCCAGAAAATCCTTCCAACACAAACGCAAATGGCAGAGACTGTACGTCGGGGCCCCCCACTCCCTAAACTGGGTTCTTGCCATTGGCTCACTTCGTTTGTTATGCCGCGTAAGCCGTCATTAAAGAAAGCGAAGTTATTTCTCCTATGTGATTTCTTACTGCCGTATCACTAAGGGAGAGGCATCGCCTTTTAACATCATATCTATATAGTTTCGGGTTACGTAACATGCCGCAATTACAGAAGAACTCCTTCCAACAAGGGAGCCAGCGCCCCCTGCTGGATACAACCACAGACAAAATGAAATAAGAGACCAAGTAGTGTGATAGACCGCAGGACTTACGGGACCTTTGAAACTCGGCTTGATGTTATTTTAGAAGAATTGAGTGAATAAGACTGGCAAGCTTTGTTTGTCTGAATGGCCTGTTCTCATGCAGATTGGTCTAATGTTTTAAAAAAAAAAAAAAAATCTTCTCATATAATATCAGTTTGTCTGTCCGGGATTTTAAATCGCCTGTAGCTCAGAAACCATTTGACCACCTGACCTGAAATGTGGTGCACATATAGTATGTGACGTCTACTGTCCGCTTTCGAGGTGATGATTGAGCTCCAAGGTTATTCCTCTTTTTATTTTGATTGTAGAATCGACTCTCTGCAGCATACAGCAGGGTGGCCGTGCGGTATATGTTTACGGACGTCGTTCTCATTCCCTACCACCTTCACCATCACTTCCTCTACCTCTTCATATCTTAAATCATTCTTGAAGCAGATTGAAGACTTAAGTGAAAAATAAAAGAAAACATACTAAGTAATTGCAAGACAAACACTGACTTAATCCGTTTTAACGTGAAAAGATGCCGACGAAAGAAGAGAAGCAGCAGGCCGCTAGGGGGGAGAAGAGAAGAAGAGCCGCTCGCGAATCAGCAAGCACATCCACCTCTGAGAAAATGAATGATAAACGTACAGAGAAAGAGGAGGAAAACCTATAAGTCCCGTTTTATTCACTGCACGTTATTGTGCAGTTCGCTTTTACTGGTATATTTATATTACAAGGGCGCAACATAATATGAAAAAGTGGAGGGATACGAGTACTTGCGTCACGTTACAGTTGTTTCAGTAAAATGTTTCATATTTGGCACAACCGACTTGATTCTCGTACCATCGTGTTCTGCTGTTTGTGCCAACTTACAACAGACCCAGTCTCTGTAGAAATAAGCGCTACACTGACGAACAAGGGGGCCTGGCGTGAGGCACAAGGATGAGACATTGTGTGTAAAATAATAAAAGAATGAATGTCTTGGCTTAATGTAAACTAACACCCAGTAAATGCACTCAACAGACCGTACCATAAGTATTTTTATACTAGCTGATTACCCAGTGGCTTCGCTCACTGAGTGCAAGGGAAAAACATAAAATGTAGCATATAAATTATTAAACAGTGAAACATTAACATGTAAGAAGTAAAGATACATTCAGCAGTACTGGAGTGCTTTTGGGTAAAGTACATTTTAAAGGCGCCATAACACAACAGGTAAGTAGCACGAACAGCAGCTTAAATGTATTTGGATCATCTCTCGGTGGCAGATCCCTTGTGAAAGGCGCCACACGACCGCTGTGGTATAGAAATAACATTTTCTATGTGATCCTCCAAATTTCTGCCTGACAACGTTGCACTACGTGCCTGTGATTTAAGAGAAAAAGTATTCTGAGAAATGTGGACGCTGCCCTTCCGTGTTTAACGGGCAGAAGGGCCAAACAATTCCCAAGTCCAATACTTTACATGAAGAGGTCGGTACATCTTCTTAGATGTAAATTCTACATGTTGTTAAAAGAATTCATCACAAAAGCAACCTTGAATGTTGCAGGGTTTTAGTGACCTGAACTTGCCTTAAGGGACAATAAGTAGTCGTGCAGCGCAATTTATAAAGAGGGTCACGCTTCGATGGTGCCGATCACACTCCTTCGCAAAAATTTCCACTCCCAGGAGCCGACGGGGCACTCAGTGTCCCAAACGGTGCGAGAAGAGAGGACGCTGCCCGAAACTGCGAAGAGCAGCTCGACATTCACGCCTTTCAGCATTCACTTTTTTCTCACGACCTGGCGCCGCTGAAGGCAGTGTCGTCCTCACATTGTCTACAGCTCGGCGCAGTTAAAAAGTAGAAAGACGCAAAGCTGTTTTCCTCTTCTACTATTAACTACTGGCAATTAAAAAAAGCTTACAATGTGGCAGTTTCCGCGACCGTGACGTGGACAAATTAAATAAAACTTCTCTGTCAGAGTGCGCCTGATGGCGGACGGCTCGGCGCTGGAGTCCTGAGTCGTGGGCTGGGAGAGGGCAACACGGGGCGCACTTCTATGGGAAAGATCGGCGTGTTTTGTATTTTACTTCTTTTCAAAATCGGTAAAATAACTCTCACACAAATAATTCATAAAGACGATATAAAAATGGCGTCCACAAACGAAGTGATTATAATATGTTCTGTGGTCATACATAATTTCTGCTTCAAACGCGAAAAGAATTTTTTTGATATGATAGATAGATATATATATATATATATATATATGAGAGAGAGATATAGATATATATAGAGATATATAGATATAGAGAGAGATATATAGAGATATAGAGATATATATAGAGATATAGAGAGATATATAGAGATATAGATATATATATATATATATATATATATATATATAGATCTGTTCATAATGTGTATTTTGTAGTTCACAACTGTGCTTGTTGTTTGTTTCATTGAGTCCTACATTTCAGTTATATAGAAAAAAACAATTTTTTGTTCATGACATCATGAAACTGAAGTTCTGTTCCCTGGAACAGCCTAACATCCCCCAGACTCTTATCCAGCAGACTGACATTAGTGAAAGAAAGACATTTTCTTGATTTATAAAATGCCTGCTGGTCTCCAAATAATGCGCAGATACGTGAATCTCGCTAATATATACAAGATAAAGTCCTAAAAGGTGCTTAAATCCTACATGGACAAGGTAGAAACCTTAAAGGAAACAAGTTTAGGGATGTGCTGGAGTAAAGCCACCTCGGAGGACTCGTTCAATTAGTTTGGCCTTGGGAGTTAGGGTTAGGGTTATGTCTACTATACCAGTCGACAATATTTTACCATAAATATTTTGTTCTCTAAGTTGACGAGTGTGTAAAATCATCTACTGTACCTTTCTGTAAACAAGTCCTTGATTATGTAATTTCCTCATTTTGTTTTTTTTTTAATGTTTCCTTTAAGCCTTTAATCTTCCAACCTCTGTAAACATCAGTGAAAACAGCCCTCCGGGGAGCCTTGTATTTGGCTTTGTAGTTGTGACCAATGATTCGAACCCCCAAGTCTGGATTCAAAGGGTCGATCCTCCCACTACCGTCTTTGCGAGTCCAATCCTGAGACCCGGGAGCATGGCGGACACGTATCAAGTTGAGGTATCTGTTTAAATTGCCCGCCGCCTTAGGATTCTTTAGCAATATTGTTTTTAATGTGAGAAACCTCTTCAGTTTTATTCAGTCCATTGTTCATTCTAAATTGACCCCTCTGTAGATTGTGTGTGTGTGTGTGATAAACTGGTGTCCTATTCTGGGTTGTTTCCTGCCAATGGGGGGGCTCCAGCTACCACATGACCCCTGAATAACTGGCGGGATCCGTTTTTGTCCTTTTTTTTTCTAGGGGCTGTTGATGTATGTCCGATTTTTCTGGTCACTCATAACTTTTTCCAAACAAAAATGGTGACTGCAGCCAGTTCACCCACTGTTAACAAACGACACCTTTCCTTTCACTTGGCGTTACTGGTAACACCAAATTAGTCCAAAGGGTTTTTGATTTTATTAATTTTTATTACAATCAAATAGCATTCCATAAAATAACTCAAGTTTTACCAAAAAAGGTTCAAAACAAGTCAACCTCCACCCTTGAAAAAGAGAGCTAGGCCAGCAGAGTAAAAACTTAAAGCTAGTAAAAAAAAGTAAATAAATGAATAAAGATAAATGGAGTAAAAGAGGGGAGAGAATCCGCTTCCTCAATTTAAATGCTTATTGTAAAGTGTTCTTGATCAGATCTTGCCGGGTTTTGAAAAAGTTTTGCATAGATCCTCCAAGTGTGAATTTTGATTTTTTTCCATTTTCAAATCGTATAAAACATCAGTTACCCACCGACTTAGATTAGTAGAGTTAGGATTCTTCCATTTGAGCAAGATAAGTCTGTAGTGGTCAGGGGCCGCTAAGATTCACACCATCAAAAATGACGGTGATTTATTTATTTTAATAGAGGAGACCCCACTAACGTCCCCAGCCTTGGATTGACCCCCCACACACACTCACACTCACAACAAAGCCCAAATGAACGGCACTGGGAACATTAAGCAATTAAGAATATAATGAAATGAAATTGTAGCAATACTACTAGTAGTTAGAACTGCATCTCCCAGCAGTCCTTGCATGGGCTGTTGGGGTCAAAGGTGGCCAGAGGGGTTTAAAAGGAGGGCAGATGTCAGGAAGAAAAGAAGGAAAAGTTTTTTGTTTTGTTGTTGTACGTTGTGTGTTGAATTTATCTGTCGGACTGCCTGCTGTTAATCCTGCCATAATTCATCATCGTGTCCTGGAGTGTATTCGTTTGTTGGGGTCTGGATCGTCTGTCTACCTGTGGACTGAGGACTGTGTTTGGTTTCATTGGCTTTCCCGTAAGAAAAGGAGCGCTCCTGAACCATCCGTCCATCGTCACCCTTTCAGCAACTACCAGTAGGACTGTGTTTTCCCTTCCCTTTCAACATACAGATCTCTGGACTTCATCTCGTCACCTCTCATTTCATCTGGTTTGGTTTTTTCATGGATTTTGCTGTGTGTTTATCGTGTTTATATGTTAAATTGTAATATCGGCGAAAGGGTCAGGGGTGGTATTATTGTTTTAATTTAATTTCATTATATTCTTAATTGTTTAAGGTTCCCAGTGTGCTTTATTTGGTCTCTGTAGTAGTGTGTGTGTGTCGTTCCAAGGCTGGGGTTGTCCCTGGTAATCCTCCACTAAAATAAATAAATCGCCGTCGCATTGACGGTGTGAATCTTAGCGGCTCTTGACTGCTACAAAATGAACTAAATGAAAACGATAATACCACCCTGACTCCTTCGGCAATATTACATTTAGAAAATTAAAACGGAAACGCCACACAGCAAAGTCCATGTAAACCAAACTGGATGAAGTGAAGTCCAGCGATCTGTATGTTGAAAGGGCGAAAGAAAACTCAGTCCTACCGGTCGTTACTGAAAGGATGAAGTCGGATGGATGGTTCAGAAAAACCAATGAATTCCAACACAGTCCTCGGTGCACAGGTAGACAGACGATCCAGACCCCATCAAACGAATACAGTCCAGGACACACTGATTAATTAAGGTTCAAATAACGGCAGGCAGCACGACAGCTCAACGGAACACACAACGCACCAAAACGAAACACACTTTTTTTTCTCTGTTGGCCCCCTGCCCTCCTTTTAACCTCCTTTGACCCCAACAGCCCCTGCAAGGACTGCTGGGAGATGAAGTTCTTACTTAGTAGCACTGCTACAAGTCTACGTACCAATAGTGAAGTAAAGGCCATTACAATTTGTTTGTCCTTCTCCACTTTAAGCCCCTCTGTGAGCCCACCAGACACATCTGTTAGTGGACTAGAAGGGATTGTGACCCCAAGACTGTCTGAAAGGCGTTTAAAGATTTGGGTCCAGGATGATGTTAATTTGGCGGCCCAAAACATGTGGCCCAGTGAGGCTGGAGCTCGATTGCAGCGTTTGCAGGTTGGATTTTGCCCTGGAAACATTTTGGACAATTTTAAATGGGAGAGATGCACTCGATTACATAATTTTGAGTTGAACAATTTTATGCTTTGCGCATATGGAGCTCGAGTGAATTCTGTGCATTGCTAATTCTGAAATATTGAGTGACCCTGATCAATAGCATTTTAGAAGGAGCATTTCAATTGAGGAAGCAGGTTCTCTCCCCTCTTTTACTCCATTTATCTTGATTTAATTTATGTATTTACTTATTTTTATTAGCTTTAAGTTTTACTCTGCTGGCCCAGGGTGGAGATTGATTTGTTTCAAACCTTTTTAATTCTTCTTTTTGTAAAACTTGAGTTATGTGTTGTAGATGCCACACACGGGCTGTATGGACATCCTGACCAGGAAAGGAAGTAGACCCAGAAGGAAGAAATGGACGGACAGCTCCTAAAAAAGCAGAGAGGGATCGCTAGGGAATTGTTATTCCCCCAGCATGCTAGATGGCAGCAGTCCCAGATATCCACACCCAGTGGGAAGCCTGGGAAATGTAGTCTGGCTGGGCAGCCCTGCTGGGGTCACTGGGTGCTGCAAGAGGGCGTTCCAGGGAAACAAGCTCCTGACTCAAATAATGGACTTCCGTGTGACCCGGAAGTGCTTCCATCGGGCAATCGCTCTGGCACCGGAAGTACGGAGTGGTCCAGATCTAATTATGCAGATCCAGATCGTCTGGATGACTCTGATTTTATGAGGGGACGATTTGAGTTCGGTGCCAAGATGATTCTTCATGTCGTCCGTTCGCACACTTCTCGATGGTCTGGGATTTTTTGGGTGATTTTCTATGTAATAAACTAAAGTTATAGCGTAATGAAAATTGCATAATTTAGATCTGGACCACCCTATACTACCGGGTCTGTAATAAAAGGGACCGCACTCCCTTACTCGGGCGAGTCGGAGCTGGGTGGTAGAGAGGCAACACTTGACTGGAGGAGGGCAGTGCGGTGGTGAGAGAACATACAGTATTGTGGAGAGAAGGACCAGTGTTTTGTGCGTATTGGTAATACTTTTGGAGGTATTTAAATAAAACCTTTTGTGTGTTTTTGATCGTGTTGGGGCTCATTGACGCCCTGGCTTTATCACAGCGTATGGAATGTTATTTAAATTAACGGCATAAATGTTTTTTCCAGAAGCACTGATCTAGCGGGATATCGTCAAGATGTTCTAATTTTCTTTCAAAACAGATCCGACTTAGCAGCAATGCCTCCCTGGACTTTGAAATGACCCCTGCGTACTTTCTCACCATTCTCGTGGACGCTAATAACCAGTCTGTGGCGCAGACAATCGTTGTGCAAGTCTTGAATGTCAATGAACCTCCAAATTGTGACTCCGTGTTTGAGAACCCAGGTATTTGAATTTACTGTTTTTTATGTTTAATCGTGTTTTAGTTTTACTTTCTTGATGTGGACTTCTATCCCATTCAGAGTTTTCTTCTGTTTGGTTACAAAAATAATCTAAGATCTGATTCCATAATTGAAAAAGCAGTTTCAGAGAATCAAAGTTTAGAAATTATCTTTATAGCTTATCGCTCTCTTTACAGCGGGCTGATTCAGAATATCACATATATCGATTTTTCTCAGTTTGCCTTGTCTGTTATCATTTGTGTAATGATCCGACTCGACACCCTTAAAAAAAGGTTTGGGGCAGCCGCCCGTATGATTTCCCTGACTGCAATGGCTTTGAAAGTCCAGAGAGATGTGTCCTTGATGGAGTCCAAAGCAAGACTGAAGACTGTTTGTGGGGGAGAAATGGTGGCTTTAAATGCCACAGCCAGAAGTGACGTAGTGGGCCCGGAAGTGACACATTTCTGGAGCCGGAAACCGGAAGTGACGTCTTCAGGGTTGAATCAGACAGGTCAGAAGAAGGTTTAGCGCAGCCTGCCACCCCCTGGCCTGGCGTGGAATCGCCTTCACTTGGTCCATACAGCTCCGTCCTATTCGCACGTGTGTGACGCGTTATAAGGAGCTACAATCTGGACTGGCATTATCCAGTCTAAGACAAGAACCAATCCTAGATAGATAGATAGATAGATAGAAATATAGATATTAGGTTTAGTATAGTAGGCAGGATTACATACAGTATAGATACTTTATTAATCCCAAGGGGAAATTCACATACTCCAGCAGCAGCATACTGATAAAAAACAATATTAAATTAAAGAGTGATAAAAATGTAGGCTCCTCTCGCAAACCTGAACTGGATTCTGGGGGTTTCAGAATATTTCTTTATTTGTACAAAGCTGCCCAAAAAGATGGATCTCTTGTAACGTAGCTAATCTGGAACAGTTCAAATTAACACATACACAAAATCACCCGGTGTACAGTGGGTATAGAAAAGAATTCATCCATCCATCCAATATTCAACCCGCTACATCCTAACTACATTGTCACGGGGGGTGTGCTGGAGCCAATCCAAGGCAGGAAACAAACACCGGGCAGGACGCCAGCCCACTGCACCAATCTAATTATTCTGAAGGAAAACCAACTAGCTGCTTAAATGGTACAATTGCGCTGTATCATAAAAAGCTGTTTAAAGATGGAAGCCATCCGTTCTAACGGAGAAAGCCAAGAGTCTTGCTGATTTGACCAACTGCTCAGCTGGCAGTGTGGAAATGCCCTGCCTGTGAAAGGATGACGAATTGTATACCACCGTCTCAGTGTTTAGTGAATGCCATCCAAAGGTCCAGAGTTACGGAAGGAATGTACACATTTGGTGACGGTGCCGTAATCCTAAAGATCCTCCCTCATAGGCTGGAGGTATCAAATGACTCCATCTACATTGTGCTGCTTACTGCTGACAAAGATGCATGGAGACTGAGGACATTGAGGTGGGAATCTGGGCTTGTAAAGTTTGATTTACGGTAAGTATGTAGGGCATATAGTACTGAGCGTGTAAAAAATATGAATTGTCTTTTGGACTAATTATTAATATGGGGAGTTAGTGGCACTTGGATGGGAATGTAAGGTAGCCTGGCAAATAAAAGGTTGTAGGAAGATCTAGATAGATAGGCAGATACTTTATTAATGCCAAGGGGAAATTCACATAATCCAGCAGCAGCATATTAAATTAAAGAGTGATAACAATGAAGGCATAACAGACAATAACTTTGTATAATATTAACGTTTACCCCCCCGGGTGGAATTGAAGAGTCACATAGTGTGGGGTCTCCTCAGTGTGTCAGTGGAGCAGGACGGTGACAGCAGTCTGTCTCTGAAGCTGCTCCTCTGTCTGGAGATGATCCTGTTCAGTGGATGCAGTGGATTCTCCATGATTGACAGGAGCCTGCTCAGCGCCCGTCGCTCTGCCACGGATGTCAAACTGTCCAACTCCGTGCCTACAGTAGAGCCTGCCTTCCTCACCAGTTTGTCCAGGCGTGAGGCGCCCCTTTATGCTGCCTCCCCAGCACACCACCGCGTAGAAGAGGGCGCTTGCCACAACCGTCTGTTAGAACATCTGCAGCATCTTATTGCAGATGTTGAAGGATGCCAGCCTTCTAAGGAAGTTATAATGGCCATTACTGAGTTCCATCTGATTCTGGGTGACATAGTTACAATTTTGTTTTAAATATACAGTGGGTATAGAAAAGAATATTCCCTTTTTTGCTTTACAGCCTTAAATTAACACATACAAACTAATATTTTTTCCAGCTTTACATACTCAATGCAATCTCTAACATCCAAGTGAAAGCTATCACGGCAACAGTTAAAAAATAAAGAACAAGAAATTAATTTCCTTGCTTGGTAGAGCAACTGACACAAACAACTGACTATGGGTCGCAAGCCACTTTCAAAAGATCTGAGGGATGGAGTTGTGGACGGACATAAGGCTGGAGATGGAGACAAACCTCTCAAAGGCTTTATCAATCCCAAGGAGCCCAGTAGAGTCCATCATAAAAAGGTGACAAGTGTTTGGTACCACTAGGACCCTCCCTGGATCCTCCAAACTGGATGGAAGAGCAAGGAGGAAACGGGTAAGAGAGGCTACCGAGAGGCCAATGGCCACTTTGAAGGAGTTACAGGATTTGTATCCCTCTAATCAGCCTCGTTGCTCTTCTCTGGACCTTCTCCAGTGCTGTTGTGTCCTTTTTGTAGCCTGGAGACCCAACTGCACCCAGGACTCCAGATGAGCCCTTACCAGTGTGTTTATAAAGCTGGAGCAGAACCTCCTTGGTATTACTACAGAACATTTTCAAATCCGGTAAATCCAACTCGCTTTCACGGGGTGCTGAAGCCGATCCCAACAGCGCTAGACACACAACAAGTCATAGCCACAGACAGAGTGCCAGAGCATCACAGGGCATGTCACACTCGCAGTGGGTCAATCTGAAATTGAGAATTAGCTTAAAATGCTTATTATGTATTAGAAATAGACCAACTGCTTGACTCTCCTCATTTATGATAATTCAATTTTTAATTCTGTGTAAGCTAAAGATAATAGTTAGTACAGATGTTAACTATCTCTGTGCTCAGCTGGTCATTGATGGATGGCGCAAGATGGACTAAAAGTGCCATACAAAGATTCCCATAATGCTCTGATTTCAGAAGAGAATGTCACAGTTGATTTGTACTTTTTCTTCTTCTTACTCTTTGGTCCTCCTGTGGTACTGAAGATGCAGAGAAGTAAGGTGTCTCCAGTGCACTGAGCTGGGAGTTAAAAAGAAAACCACTTCAACAGCAGAGAAATAGTTACCAAGTAATAAAAATGGCGTGTTGGGATCCTGTATGCCTGTTTTTTTTTTTAGTAACTCTGCAAATGTTTCTTTCTAGGGGCCACTGTGTCTGTGCCAGAGGATCTCCCCGCTCCTCTACAGATTTATTTTATTCGGGCATCTGACCCTGACAGTGGTGACACACTGAAGGTAAGGAGCCGTGTAATGCTGCTGTTCACCGTAGCCTGTGCAGGAGTGTTGCTGTGGCGCAGTAGTTGGCGTAGCCCTGGAGTCTTGGGTTTACATCCCAGTTCAAAAACTAACTACCTGTGCAGAATTTGCGTATTCTTGCTGTCTCTCTGTAGGTTTTGCTCCCACATCTCAAAGACTTGGAGTTCGATTAACTGACGACTCCACTCTGGGGCCACATGAGTGATTGTGAGTTTGTATTGTCTCCTCCGCTTTCTATGGGTTTGTCCTTCCGCAGCCCAAAAGACACGTGAGATACAACTGATCAAGTGATGATTCGAAAGTGGCTGTGCGAGTGTGTATGTACATGTGGGGGTGTGTGTGCGTGTACATGAGTGTGTGTGTGTGTGTATGTACATGTGTGTGTTTGTACATGTGTGGGTGTGTACATGCATGCATGTGTACGTGAGTGTGTGTGTGTGTGTGTGTGCGCGCGCATGAGTGCATATGTGTGTGCGTGCGTGAGTGAGTGTGTATGTGTGAGTGTGTGTGTGCGCGTGTAAGTGTGGATTCTTCAAAGGACTGGCACCGTGTCGAAGTCTGGTTCTTGCCTTTCTGCATTTCATGCCCACTTTCTTGTCTGCACGTCACCAATTGTTGTTCTTCCTTCAGAGACTGTGGTTGCGTGTTTTTGTTTTTGTGGTTTGTTTTTTTTTTTTTTATCTTTTAATTGTATCATTTCTTTATAGCTCTTTAAGTTTGTATATTCAATTCAATTCTTTATTGTGGTGTACACAAGTACCATGTACAATGAAATGCTTGCTTGCATGTGCCCCTACAGACAGTGGTCATAGACAAACAAACGCAGAATAAATAAATGAATATAAAATAAGTAAATGAATAAAACCTATGAATAAATCGAGACAGTGGCAGAAGTATACGTGCAGGTAGCAGTGGAGGTGACACAAGGTTACTGATTGTTCATGAGTCTGAATGCAGTTGAGTAGAAACTGTTCCTGTACCTGGAGGTGCGCGTCTGAATGGACTTTAGTCGCTTCCCTGAAGGGAGGAGGTTGAAAAGTGACAGTGCAGGCTGGCTGGGGTCCTGCCTGATACGGTTCACTTTCCCGAGACAGCGTGTTGTGTGGATGTCATGGATCGCTGGGAGCTGTGTGCCCGTGATCTGCTGTGCTGTGATCACCACACGCTGTCGAGCTCTGCAGTCATGAACTGAGCAGCTGCTGTACCAGGATGTGATGCCTCCTGTCAGGATGGATTCCACCTGTAGAATCTGCACAGGGTTGTGGGGGACATCTGGGCTTTACTCGGTCTCCTGCGGAAGTAGAGACATTGTTGGGCTTTCTTGACTACTGCTGCAGTGTGACTTGAACATTTTAAGGTCATCAGTGAGAGTGACTCTGAGGAACCTAAAGCTGCTGACCTGCTCCACAGCCTCACCTCTGATGTAGATGGGGCTGTGCTCCGTTGCCTGTTTAAGGAAATCCACAATCCTCTCCTTAGGTTTGCTAATGTTGAGGGTGAGGTTGTTGTCTGCCAGGAGTCTGACCTCCTCGTCCTCGCTGATCAGACCTGTTACAGTGGTATCGTCGTCAAACTCGAGGGTGGTGTTAGAGCTGTACTTAGCTGTGTATCACAGGAGTGTCACAATGGAGGCTGGACTGCTCGCTATTTGTCTGGAGTTTAGAAGTTCTTTCCATGTCTGCCTTGGTTTTCCTCTCAAATGCCAAACAGATGCCAGTTAGAATAAATGTTGACTCTAAATTGGTCCTGTAGGTTTGTAGGTGAGATGGACACTTGTGCCATTTGGAGTCCATTGATACCAGGACTGGCTCTGGCTACTTAAGACCTAGTTAGAAGATGATCAGTTTAGATCAATTTCAAACTTTACTTTAAAATGCATTTCCTGAAAAAGTGTCGTCTTTTTCTCTTGTAGTATACGATTACTGAAGTTCAGCCTCCAAGTGCAAATGTGCGCTTTACCATTTTTGATAAAACACTTACTTCTACTCAAGGATTTGACTATCAAAATGGACAGAAGGTGAGTTAAAGCGCTGTGAGCGCGGTCAATTATTAATGGCTTTGAGTAAACTCCTTCAGGTGTCGCCCATGTTGTACCCTCTGTCTTGTAGCCCCATGTGCCTAAGAGTGTGTCCTTCTGCTACGTGATGCACGAGTGTCCCGTCCGTCGGCGATTCCTACCTTGTAGTTAGTGCAGCTGGTAGAGACTCTGACTTAAGGAGGATTTTAGGGAGGCTCAAAGAGAGTTGGAGAGGAATAGAGCAGATAAGGCGAAAGACGACTCGGAGATCCCGTCAGCATTTTAGTAAAAGAACAGGAGGTGAAGTGCATCAGGTATAGTAAAGGGGAATTAAAAAGTACAGACCGTGAAATAGCGGATGCTCTAAATAAGCATTTTTCGGAGGTCTTCACAAGTGAGGAAGTACAGTTAGATGACCTCCATCAGTAACAGGGACTACTAAGGATTTGGAAATTAGAGGGAGAAGAGCTGCTCAGATTAAAGAAGCTGAAATGAAACAAATCAACAGGACCGGATCAGATTTACCCTCGAGGGTCTTGAAGAGGCGAGCGAGTACAGATAGAAACCCTTGACACAGTTTTAGGAAGTCCCTGCACCTGGAGGACATTCCAAATGGCAAAATATTATCTCATTATCTAAAAAAGATGACCGGGCAGATCCACGCCACCATAGGCCAATAAGCTCAACTTGCATCACGGGAAAATTTAATGGAAGGAATTATTAAGGTTAAGACTGAGCAGCGTGTGACAAGGACGGCAGTTTAACTGAACAGTCGGCATGGGGTCAGAAGAGGGAGGTCGTGTTTTACTAACATGCTGGATACGATCAGAGTGGACCTTATGATGTTCCTAGCAGAAATACCCAGTTTTAATTTATTTTAAAATTGTTTTTCTCAAACAATAAAGACTCACTAATGTGCTAGTCTTGCGGTCTTTTATGTATGTTATCATCCAGTTGACGCTCGGAACCAGACAACTGTATTTAATTTGAAAGAGAACAGGGGCGCGGTGGTGCTCAAAACGGCAGACTTTGTGCCAGAACGTTTCTTGAGACGTTTTCGCACTTCAGTGATGTGCTCTCCCACTTGATTACACACAAGCGTAGTTCAGCATTCTCTGGCGCCTTCGTGTGCTCAAGTTAATTCTCACACACACCCCTTCCATTCTTCATCTTGTGTATATCCACCACCGTCTGGCCCACTTCTGTTGGCATCCACTGGTAACTCTCCGCTGTTTGCTGTGATGATGGTGTTTGGGTTTGTTTTTTTGTCATTATCATTACAAAGGCTGCTGTTTGTTTGTTTGTTTTTTAGAGTTTCATTGTTGCCATCACTGTGAGTGACCAACATGGCGCTAGCTGCAATGGCTCAGTAAGCATCCTAGTCTTGCCGGTGTTGGACAGACCTCTCAATTTCACGTGAGTGTATGGGATGGGCATAGCACACCGTAACCCATTTGTCTCTATTAAAAAAAAAAAAAAAAATCCTGCGACGATACGAGACTTTTTTATCTTGCGATGAGACGTGATCTTTGGAAAAGAGACCGAGAGAGACACTTTCACGTCCTGCGACGGTCAAGTAACGTCATACTTACAACCTTTGGAAGCAAGTCCCGTGATACACATGCGGAGCAGGTTAGAGGTAATGGAAGTGGAACGGAACGGAAAATATTACTCTGTGAAATAATTGAACAGTGAAAAGAGTTTGCATAGTGTTTGAGGATGTCTGGGGGACAAGAGAGACAAGGCAGTGAGACAAAAGGACAGCTGCTGTACAGGCTTTTAAACATTTGAAGCGGCGCACGAGATGCAGATCACGCGGCACGACCGCACCAAGCCAGCAGCTGATCGAGCAAAGAGGAGGTAAAAAATAAAATGTATTTGTCTCTCATTGTATCACCGTTTTAAGAGGGGGGTTTCGGAGTAGCGACTGCGTCTCCTTGGGGTGCGTTCAGCCCCACCTCTTCACAATGGTGCATAGCACTGGCAGGGGGGAAAAGGGGTTGGCGAGCAAAGTGAGCAGGGGGCAAAGCCCCCTAGTCTAATTAATTAATTATCATTTTGGTTAGATTCAAAGATACCTGTCAGCAATCCCAAGCAAAAGAAACTAAAACCACCTCCTGAAATATCTGCAATTTCTGTTCTCTGTCCATCGATAGGCCACCGGGAGCAGCCTTTGGTGCTGGAGGACCACTGTGGTTGCAGGTTTCTGTGGTCACCAATCAGGCATCCAGGCTAAACTTGCAGTTCTTTAGTTGATGCTCCTTTCAATTTCTTATCACTTCTATGATCATTTCTGCTTTATAGAGTAGTCCGCAAGATGACAAGAGGTGGATGCAATCATCTTATGACTCTAAAGGTTACATTATCTACTTTACAACTCAATGGTCTGCTTGAACGTGACAAAATAGGATGGCACAATCACACTGTGGTCATCTCTGAAGCTTCAAAAATCCTAAAGCCTGATTACTAACCCCACACTATGCTACTAGTAACGTCCCAAAGCCTGGATAAATGAGCCCTAGTGGAGGGAGGTATGTATGAGCGTATTCTGCGACAAACTTGTGCCTAATGCTTCCGGGATAAGTTCTGCCCACTAAAAACCCTGATACGGATTAACTGGTTTGAAAATGTTATTTCATAATACTCGTTTATTTCTATACCGTATTTACCCGTGTACCACGCGTACATTTTTTCCCAAAAATTAGCATTAGAAAATCAGGTGCGCATCATACACGAGGAAACTTCTTCTGCTTGGGCTCCCTCACCCACTCGCGCTCTCTCTCTCGCTCACGTGCTCGTGCACTCTCGCCCACTCCCGCTTTTGCTCGCTCGCGCGCTCTCTCTCTCTCTCTTGCTCGCATGCTCGCGGTCTCGTTCGCCCACTCGCGCTCTCTCTCTCTAAACGCTTCCTATACAATCACAACGCACGTCGTACACGGGGCAAAACTTTTTTTGTGGTTTTCTTTGTAAAAATTAGGGTGCGCATCTTACATGAGGGCGTGTGGTACACGAGGAAATACGGTATTTATTTATACCCCAAACATTTATACTTGTGTGTGCTTTTTCATTATTTTATTTATTTATATATATATATATATATATATATATATATATATATATATATATATATATATATATAGTATATAATACTAGCTTTGTAAGTCCAGCCTCCTAGAAACTATTGAAAGCATCTGAAAAAAATTTGAGAGTCGGCGATTTTGTTTTGTGGATGTGCTCACTCGCTCCCTTGTCTATCAGTAGCTAAGCGAGTTTCTCTCTTGTTTGACTGTCCTCCGTGGTTTCACTTTGGCTACAGAGTTGCTTTCTTTCAGCTTCGTGTTGTAGCCTCGTACGTCTTCTTCTGACTTGTTAACTTGGGGCCGCCTTGCCGGTTCTTTTGAGCTTGTCATTACCGAATCACACTTCTGGGCTGGACAGACAGATACACACACACACTTCCATGCGTAGACATTTATTTTATTTATTTATTTATTTATATTTATTTATTTTTATAATAATAATTACTAGGGTAAGGTGACCATCCATCCCCATTTTCCGGGGACATTCCTCTTTTTCAGACAACTGTCCCCGGTTTAAGATTTTGTCCCCCGGTTTCAGCTGGTCCACTTTTTTGAATGTACAGTATCTCATCACCAGGATAACTCGGCGCGCATGCGCGGTGTTTTGATGGAGGTTATGCTTTACCACATCCTGCAACTTTGGCGAGAAATCACGTGATAAGCTTTCACTTTGTACTCTGTAGTGTTTAGCGTCCCTACTCGTGATCTGTAGATTCTACGCTCCTCTAGCCCCATGTCCCCGGATTGGTGCAAAAAATTCTGGTCACCTTAACTAGGGGGCTTTGCCCCCTGCTTGCTTCGCTCGCCAGCCACTTCGCATCTCTGCCGCTCACATATGTGGATTTCACTTTCGCCAAACAACAAAACTTTTAATTCTCGCGGATACACCTCTACATTGGGAAGAAACACTACTTTTTCCCTGATGGCAACATGAATTAGACAATCGAGGAGTCTCCGACTTGGTTTAAATCTGAACGATATATTTGATCTCTTTTCACTGTTCTGTTATTTCACCGAGTAATAATTTCCATTTCTTTGCGCTATTGTGATCTTTTCTGTAATTTTTTTTGAGACATTCGAATTTTAATACTTTCATTATCTCTATCCTGCTCTGCATGTGTATCGCGCCAACGTCTTTACGACATTCTACTCTGTCATCTACTCTTTGTATTTTATTTCCAACCCCAAATCTCTTGACACAAAGTCTCATCTCGTGGGACTTGAAAGTGTCTTTTTGAAAAGTCTTGTCATGTCCCAGGATTTTTTTATTTATTTTATAATAATGCAGTATATACAATTCTTTTTTGTTTTGTTAAGGAACCCTAATCAGTCCGTCTCCATTACTGAAGAAGGAGGCCCTAATGTCTTTGTGGCAGAGGTTACTGCAGTGGGCTCAAATGTCTTTTATGAATTTGTGGATAACCCAAGGGCCTATCAGATTGACAGAGGTAAGGCATCCTCTCTTTCTTAATCCACCCATCGCTGGTAAGCGCTGAAGAAATTGTGTTCACTCCGTTTAAACGGAGCAGAGATTTTGTTGTGGGTCGTGGTGACACGCTGCTTGTTGTGCTGCCACTCGGTCACAGGGATTTCCAGTGAGTTACAGTATGTGGGGTTACTTTTTGATGGTTTATTTTGAGTGTGAGTCTTTGAAAATGACAACTGGAGATTGCATATCATGAAGATTTTGAGTAATAATGTATTTGCATCTAATAATAATCTTTAGTAATCCTGTATAATCAGGTTTTCATCACTTTATAATATAATAATTATAATAAAGAAATCATTTATGATTGATAAAGAAATGTTTGTGTTGTATTTTTGTGAATACCTCTACCTGAAGTGCCCCTCTGCCAACGGAGCCTGTTACGGGGTAAGTGGAAGAAAGGGCTTTAACTCGGTTAGGCGAGAGCAAAGCAGTCCAACAGTGGAAGGCTGGCCAGCCTCAAGTTTTTTCCATAACACTTTTGAAGATGTCTTTCAACTACAAGCTATTCAAGTAAAGGGACATTGTTGACAATTTCAGAATTTTAATGCAGAATTCCCTGTTTACTGTGCAGTTACTGGGATCATCCGAACTTCATATAACCTCGATCTGGATGTGGACGACAGTCTGAAGCTGACAATACTGAAGATCAGAGCGTTCATCCCTAATGCCCACCGCAGCGGCACCGCAGTGGTCTGTGTTTTGGTCCTGGATGTCAATGACATTCCCCCAGTCTGTGTGCCTCCTAATGTGATGTAAGAAGACTTTAATTTCTATTCATCTCAACACTTCCTTCCATTTGCACTTAATTGCAGACAATCTGTCCTGAAAGTCCTAAAGATCAAATTCCCTTCTTGGGAAACATTCAATTTGAAGCATTCATTTTAAAAAAGACGTAACATTTGGTAATTAGGAGTAGAATGTGCTTCGTAAGTGAGAACGTCGACTGTCGACACCCTGACCAGTCTGACTGCAGTGGTACTTGGCGTGGTTTACCTTTGGCCGCCTTTTTACAATCAATTAGAACTAAACAAATACATTCACCTAAAGGATTATTAGGACCACCATACTAATACGGTGTGTGACCCCCTTTCGCCTTCAGAACTGCCTTCATTCTACGTGGCATTGATTCAACAAGGTGCTGAAAGCATTCTTTAGAAATGTTGGCCCATATTGATAGGATAGCATCTTGCAGTTGATGGAGATTTGTGGGATGCACATCCAGGGCACGAAGCTCCCGTTCCACCACATCCCAAAGATGCTCTATTGGGTTGAGATCTGGTGACTGTGGGGGCCATTTTAGTACAGTGAACTCATTGTCATGTTCAAGAAACCAATTTGAAATGATTCGAGCTTTGTGACATGGTGCATTATCCTGCTGGAAGTAGCCATCAGAGGATGGGTACATGGTGGTCATGAAGAGATGGACATGGTCAGAAACAATGCTCAGGTAGTGCTTGGCATTTAAACGATGCCCAGTTGGTACTAAGGGGCCTAAAGTGTGCCAAGAAAACATCCCCCACACCATTACACCACCACCAGCAGCCTGCACAGTGGTAACAAGGCATGATGGATCCATGTTCTCATTCTGTTTACGCCAAATTCTGACTCGAGACAGAAATCGAGACTCATCAGACCAGGCGACATTTTTCCAGTCTTCAACTGTCCAATTTTGGTGAGCTCGTGCAAATTGTAGCCTCTTTTTCCTATTTGTAGTGGAGATGAGTAGTACCCGGTGGGGTCTTCTGCTGTTGTAGCCCATCCGCCTCAAGGTTGTGCGTGTTGTGGCTTCACAAATGCTTTGCTGCATACCTCGGTTGTAACGAGTGGTTATTTCAGTCAAAGTTGCTCTTCTATCAGCTTGAATCAGTCGGCCCATTCATTCTCCTCTGACCTCTAGCATCAACAAGGCATTTTCGCCCACAGGACTGCCACATACTGGATGTTTTTCCCTTTTCACACCATTCTTTGTAAACCCTAGAAATGGTTGTGCGTGAAAATCCCAGTGACTGAGCAGATTGTGAAATACTCAGACCGGCCCGTCTGGCACCAACAACCATGCCACGCTCCAAATTGCTTAAATCACCTTTCTTTGCCATTCTGACATTCAGTTTGGAGTTCAGAAGATTATCTTGACCAGGACCACACCCCTAAATGCATTGAAGCAACTGCCATGTGATTGGTTGATTAGATAATTGAATTAATGAGAAATTGAACAGGTGTTCCTAATAATCCTTTAGCTGAGTGTGTGTGTGTGTGTATATATATATATATATGGCTGTAAACGTTTATTGCCTTTCCATGATTTGTAAAAAAACACGAGAGACTTGACATCCAAAAAGAAACCGTTCTGTAAAGTAAGTTTATATGCTTGGTTAACGCCGACGACGTCCTGATTTCTCACTCACATACTTTTTAAAAGTACTTTCCACTTCCTCTACGTGACTCGGCAGTTTGTTTCACGTTCTTATGACCCTTTTGTGTGAAGAACTGCTCCCAGTATTGGGTCTTGAAGGCATTTTCTCTTAGTGTGCATTAGGTGTACATGATTGGCTATTTCAATAAGAGAATTCTGCTTTTCTCAATGATTTTGAAAACTAGGGGTCTCTGCCCCCTGCTCACTTCTCCCGCCAACCCCCAGGCGGGCGCGACGCACTAGCCACTTCACAGCTCGGCCGCTCGCGTACGGGGAAGTGGATGTGTAATTTAAACAGATTGTTGTTTTCATGGGAATTCTTACATATGCATAATAGAACGAACTATTTTACATTCCAGCAAGTAATTAACCAGAGTGAAGAAATAGCAAAACATAATAAATCGAAAGAAAATTGTTTCACATTGCGTTAGAGGTATTTGTTACGTTATACGTTTTCGTTCTGTTTGGCTTTGAAATGAACACACACACTTTTTAAACGTACACTTTTATTGTAAAACTTCAGTAAAAACGATATTTGGAATTAGCTTGAATATTGCATTGAATTTTGATTCCGTGTTTGGAGTTACATTGTGACAACTCAACGTACAGGGTGGCCCAGATCTAATTATGCAGATCCAGATCGTCTGGATGACTTTGATTTATGTGGGGACGATTCCAGTTCTGTGCAAAACTTCTCGATATTCCGGGATTTTTCAGACGATTTTCTATGTAATAAAATTAATAAGTTATAGCGTAATGGAAATTGCATAATTTAGATCTGGACAATCCTCTATACAGTAACTGCCCGTGAGTGAATATCGTTTCTTTCTCTCTAATAAATAAATCGACTTTTTCAAATGTTTGTCCCTGCGATTTTGTTGTCATAGCAAAAGCTATTCTAACGGGGAAACTCAAAATGTTTTAATATGAATGGCATCTCAAGATCTCCTTTGGTGTCTAATGTTGTTATCCCCTGAAAATGGACTACATTACCTTTTTTGTCGTCTGTTATAATTTTACATGTTAGAATTGTTTGACTAATTTTTAATACAACTAATCTCGTCCCATTGCATAGCTCATCACTCGGAC